>NW_027365157.1:0-135181 GCF_046119375.1 Phyllobates terribilis | reverse complement strand
CTGACTGAATGAAAGGAGCTGGCATCTCACTCTCTTTGAATCTTCTTTATCATGCTAGGATTAACAGGAAAAAGCAAAAAATTTCAGAATTGCACCGTGCAATGTGGAGATATTACTGTTTGTGCATTTACAATATTCATTGATTTTTGCCATTGAAAAACATGTTTTTCATATACCAGAAATGTTTGAAGCTACTGACTGAATGAAAGGAGCTGGCATCTCACTCTCTTTGAATCTTCTTTATCATGCTAGGATTAGCAGGAAAAAGCAAAAAATTTCAGAATTGCACCGTGCAATGTGGAGATATTACTGTTTGTGCATTTACAATATTCATTGATTTTTGCCATTGAAAACATGTTTTTCATATACCAGAAATGTTTGAAGCTACTGACTGAATGAAAGGAGCTGGCATCTCACTCTCTTTGAATCTTCTTTATCATGCTAGGATTAGCAGGAAAAAGCAAAAAATTTCAGAATTGCACCTTGCAATGTGGAGATATTACTGTTTGTGCATTTACAATATTCATTGATTTTTGCCATTGAAAAACGTCCAGAAATGTTTGAAGCTACTGACTGAATGAAAGGAGCTGGCATCTCACTCTCTTTGAATCTTCTTTATCATGCTAGGATTAACAGGAAAAAGCTAAAAATTTCAGAATTGCACCGTGCAATGTGGAGATATTACTGTTTGTGCATTTACAATATTCATTGATTTTTGCCATTGAAAAACATGTTTTTCATATACCAGAAATGTTTGAAGCTACTGACTGAATGAAAGGAGCTGGCATCTCACTCTCTTTGAATCTTCTTTATCATGCTAGGATTAACAGGAAAAAGCTAAAAATTTCAGAATTGCACCGTGCAATGTGGAGATATTACTGTTTGTGCATTTACAATATTCATTGATTTTTGCCATTGAAAAACATGTTTTTCATATACCAGAAATGTTTGAAGCTACTGACTGAATGAAAGGAGCTGGCATCTCACTCTCTTTGAATCTTCTTTATCATGCTAGGATTAGCAGGAAAAAGCAAAAAATTTCAGAATTGCACCGTGCAATGTGGAGATATTACTGTTTGTGCATTTACAATATTCATTGATTTTTGCCATTGAAAAACATGTTTTTCATATACCAGAAATGTTTGAAGCTACTGACTGAATGAAAGGAGCTGGCATCTCACTCTCTTTGAATCTTCTTTATCATGCTAGGATTAGCAGGAAAAAGCAAAAAATTTCAGAATTGCACCGTGCAATGTGGAGATATTACTGTTTGTGCATTTACAATATTCATTGATTTTTGCCATTGAAAAACATGTTTTTCATATACCAGAAATGTTTGAAGCTACTGACTGAATGAAAGGAGCTGGCATCTCACTCTCTTTGAATCTTCTTTATCATGCTAGGATTAGCAGGAAAAAGCAAAAAATTTCAGAATTGCACCTTGCAATGTGGAGATATTACTGTTTGTGCATTTACAATATTCATTGATTTTTGCCATTGAAAAACATGTTTTTCATATACCAGAAATGTTTGAAGCTACTGACTGAATGAAAGGAGCTGGCATCTCACTCTCTTTGAATCTTCTTTATCATGCTAGGATTAACAGGAAAAAGCTAAAAATTTCAGAATTGCACCTTGCAATGTGGAGATATTACTGTTTGTGCATTTACAATATTCATTGATTTTTGCCATTGAAAAACATGTTTTTCATATACCAGAAATGTTTGAAGCTACTGACTGAATGAAAGGAGCTGGCATCTCACTCTCTTTGAATCTTCTTTATCATGCTAGGATTAGCAGGAAAAAGCAAAAAATTTCAGAATTGCACCTTGCAATGTGGAGATATTACTGTTTGTGCATTTACAATATTCATTGATTTTTGCCATTGAAAAACATGTTTTTCATATACCAGAAATGTTTGAAGCTACTGACTGAATGAAAGGAGCTGGCATCTCACTCTCTTTGAATCTTCTTTATCATGCTAGGATTAACAGGAAAAAGCTAAAAATTTCAGAATTGCACCGTGCAATGTGGAGATATTACTGTTTGTGCATTTACAATATTCATTGATTTTTGCCATTGAAAAACGTCCAGAAATGTTTGAAGCTACTGACTGAATGAAAGGAGCTGGCATCTCACTCTCTTTGAATCTTCTTTATCATGCTAGGATTAGCAGGAAAAAGCAAAAAATTTCAGAATTGCACCGTGCAATGTGGAGATATTACTGTTTGTGCATTTACAATATTCATTGATTTTTGCCATTGAAAAACATGTTTTTCATATACCAGAAATGTTTGAAGCTACTGACTGAATGAAAGGAGCTGGCATCTCACTCTCTTTGAATCTTCTTTATCATGCTAGGATTAGCAGGAAAAAGCAAAAAATTTCAGAATTGCACCGTGCAATGTGGAGATATTACTGTTTGTGCATTTACAATATTCATTGATTTTTGCCATTGAAAAACATGTTTTTCATATACCAGAAATGTTTGAAGCTACTGACTGAATGAAAGGAGCTGGCATCTCACTCTCTTTGAATCTTCTTTATCATGCTAGGATTAGCAGGAAAAAGCAAAAATTTCAGAATTGCACCGTGCAATGTGGAGATATTACTGTTTGTGCATTTACAATATTCATTGATTTTTGCCATTGAAAAACATGTTTTTCATATACCAGAAATGTTTGAAGCTACTGACTGAATGAAAGGAGCTGGCATCTCACTCTCTTTGAATCTTCTTTATCATGCTAGGATTAACAGGAAAAAGCTAAAAATTTCAGAATTGCACCTTGCAATGTGGAGATATTACTGTTTGTGCATTTACAATATTCATTGATTTTTGCCATTGAAAAACGTCCAGAAATGTTTGAAGCTACTGACTGAATGAAAGGAGCTGGCATCTCACTCTCTTTGAATCTTCTTTATCATGCTAGGATTAACAGGAAAAAGCAAAAAATTTCAGAATTGCACCGTGCAATGTGGAGATATTACTGTTTGTGCATTTACAATATTCATTGATTTTTGCCATTGAAAAACATGTTTTTCATATACCAGAAATGTTTGAAGCTACTGACTGAATGAAAGGAGCTGGCATCTCACTCTCTTTGAATCTTCTTTATCATGCTAGGATTAGCAGGAAAAAGCAAAAAATTTCAGAATTGCACCGTGCAATGTGGAGATATTACTGTTTGTGCATTTACAATATTCATTGATTTTTGCCATTGAAAAACATGTTTTTTCATATACCAGAAATGTTTGAAGCTACTGACTGAATGAAAGGAGCTGGCATCTCACTCTCTTTGAATCTTCTTTATCATGCTAGGATTAGCAGGAAAAAGCTAAAAATTTCAGAATTGCACCTTGCAATGTGGAGATATTACTGTTTGTGCATTTACAATATTCATTGATTTTTGCCATTGAAAAACGTCCAGAAATGTTTGAAGCTACTGACTGAATGAAAGGAGCTGGCATCTCACTCTCTTTGAATCTTCTTTATCATGCTAGGATTAACAGGAAAAAGCTAAAAATTTCAGAATTGCACCGTGCAATGTGGAGATATTACTGTTTGTGCATTTACAATATTCATTGATTTTTGCCATTGAAAAACATGTTTTTCATATACCAGAAATGTTTGAAGCTACTGACTGAATGAAAGGAGCTGGCATCTCACTCTCTTTGAATCTTCTTTATCATGCTAGGATTAACAGGAAAAAGCTAAAAATTTCAGAATTGCACCGTGCAATGTGGAGATATTACTGTTTGTGCATTTACAATATTCATTGATTTTTGCCATTGAAAAACATGTTTTTCATATACCAGAAATGTTTGAAGCTACTGACTGAATGAAAGGAGCTGGCATCTCACTCTCTTTGAATCTTCTTTATCATGCTAGGATTAGCAGGAAAAAGCAAAAAATTTCAGAATTGCACCGTGCAATGTGGAGATATTACTGTTTGTGCATTTACAATATTCATTGATTTTTGCCATTGAAAAACATGTTTTTCATATACCAGAAATGTTTGAAGCTACTGACTGAATGAAAGGAGCTGGCATCTCACTCTCTTTGAATCTTCTTTATCATGCTAGGATTAGCAGGAAAAAGCAAAAAATTTCAGAATTGCACCGTGCAATGTGGAGATATTACTGTTTGTGCATTTACAATATTCATTGATTTTTGCCATTGAAAAACATGTTTTTCATATACCAGAAATGTTTGAAGCTACTGACTGAATGAAAGGAGCTGGCATCTCACTCTCTTTGAATCTTCTTTATCATGCTAGGATTAGCAGGAAAAAGCAAAAAATTTCAGAATTGCACCTTGCAATGTGGAGATATTACTGTTTGTGCATTTACAATATTCATTGATTTTTGCCATTTAAAAACGTCCAGAAATGTTTGAAGCTACTGACTGAATGAAAGGAGCTGGCATCTCACTCTCTTTGAATCTTCTTTATCATGCTAGGATTAGCAGGAAAAAGCAAAAAATTTCAGAATTGCACCGTGCAATGTGGAGATATTACTGTTTGTGCATTTACAATATTCATTGATTTTTGCCATTGAAAAACATGTTTTTCATATACCAGAAATGTTTGAAGATACTGACTGAATGAAAGGAGCTGGCATCTCACTCTCTTTGAATCTTCTTTATCATGCTAGGATTAGCAGGAAAAAGCAAAAAATTTCAGAATTGCACCGTGCAATGTGGAGATATTACTGTTTGTGCATTTACAATATTCATTGATTTTTGCCATTGAAAAACATGTTTTTCATATACCAGAAATGTTTGAAGCTACTGACTGAATGAAAGGAGCTGGCATCTCACTCTCTTTGAATCTTCTTTATCATGCTAGGATTAGCAGGAAAAAGCAAAAAATTTCAGAATTGCACCGTGCAATGTGGAGATATTACTGTTTGTGCATTTACAATATTCATTGATTTTTGCCATTGAAAAACATGTTTTTCATATACCAGAAATGTTTGAAGCTACTGACTGAATGAAAGGAGCTGGCATCTCACTCTCTTTGAATCTTCTTTATCATGCTAGGATTAACAGGAAAAAGCTAAAAATTTCAGAATTGCACCTTGCAATGTGGAGATATTACTGTTTGTGCATTTACAATATTCATTGATTTTTGCCATTGAAAAACGTCCAGAAATGTTTGAAGCTACTGACTGAATGAAAGGAGCTGGCATCTCACTCTCTTTGAATCTTCTTTATCATGCTAGGATTAACAGGAAAAAGCAAAAAATTTCAGAATTGCACCGTGCAATGTGGAGATATTACTGTTTGTGCATTTACAATATTCATTGATTTTTGCCATTGAAAAACATGTTTTTCATATACCAGAAATGTTTGAAGCTACTGACTGAATGAAAGGAGCTGGCATCTCACTCTCTTTGAATCTTCTTTATCATGCTAGGATTAGCAGGAAAAAGCAAAAAATTTCAGAATTGCACCGTGCAATGTGGAGATATTACTGTTTGTGCATTTACAATATTCATTGATTTTTGCCATTGAAAAACATGTTTTTCATATACCAGAAATGTTTGAAGCTACTGACTGAATGAAAGGAGCTGGCATCTCACTCTCTTTGAATCTTCTTTATCATGCTAGGATTAGCAGGAAAAAGCTAAAAATTTCAGAATTGCACCTTGCAATGTGGAGATATTACTGTTTGTGCATTTACAATATTCATTGATTTTTGCCATTGAAAAACGTCCAGAAATGTTTGAAGCTACTGACTGAATGAAAGGAGCTGGCATCTCACTCTCTTTGAATCTTCTTTATCATGCTAGGATTAACAGGAAAAAGCTAAAAATTTCAGAATTGCACCGTGCAATGTGGAGATATTACTGTTTGTGCATTTACAATATTCATTGATTTTTGCCATTGAAAAACATGTTTTTCATATACCAGAAATGTTTGAAGCTACTGACTGAATGAAAGGAGCTGGCATCTCACTCTCTTTGAATCTTCTTTATCATGCTAGGATTAACAGGAAAAAGCTAAAAATTTCAGAATTGCACCGTGCAATGTGGAGATATTACTGTTTGTGCATTTACAATATTCATTGATTTTTGCCATTGAAAAACATGTTTTTCATATACCAGAAATGTTTGAAGCTACTGACTGAATGAAAGGAGCTGGCATCTCACTCTCTTTGAATCTTCTTTATCATGCTAGGATTAGCAGGAAAAAGCAAAAAATTTCAGAATTGCACCGTGCAATGTGGAGATATTACTGTTTGTGCATTTACAATATTCATTGATTTTTGCCATTGAAAAACATGTTTTTCATATACCAGAAATGTTTGAAGCTACTGACTGAATGAAAGGAGCTGGCATCTCACTCTCTTTGAATCTTCTTTATCATGCTAGGATTAGCAGGAAAAAGCAAAAAATTTCAGAATTGCACCGTGCAATGTGGAGATATTACTGTTTGTGCATTTACAATATTCATTGATTTTTGCCATTGAAAAACATGTTTTTCATATACCAGAAATGTTTGAAGCTACTGACTGAATGAAAGGAGCTGGCATCTCACTCTCTTTGAATCTTCTTTATCATGCTAGGATTAGCAGGAAAAAGCAAAAAATTTCAGAATTGCACCTTGCAATGTGGAGATATTACTGTTTGTGCATTTACAATATTCATTGATTTTTGCCATTGAAAAACATGTTTTTCATATACCAGAAATGTTTGAAGCTACTGACTGAATGAAAGGAGCTGGCATCTCACTCTCTTTGAATCTTCTTTATCATGCTAGGATTAACAGGAAAAAGCTAAAAATTTCAGAATTGCACCTTGCAATGTGGAGATATTACTGTTTGTGCATTTACAATATTCATTGATTTTTGCCATTGAAAAACATGTTTTTCATATACCAGAAATGTTTGAAGCTACTGACTGAATGAAAGGAGCTGGCATCTCACTCTCTTTGAATCTTCTTTATCATGCTAGGATTAGCAGGAAAAAGCAAAAAATTTCAGAATTGCACCTTGCAATGTGGAGATATTACTGTTTGTGCATTTACAATATTCATTGATTTTTGCCATTGAAAAACATGTTTTTCATATACCAGAAATGTTTGAAGCTACTGACTGAATGAAAGGAGCTGGCATCTCACTCTCTTTGAATCTTCTTTATCATGCTAGGATTAACAGGAAAAAGCTAAAAATTTCAGAATTGCACCGTGCAATGTGGAGATATTACTGTTTGTGCATTTACAATATTCATTGATTTTTGCCATTGAAAAACGTCCAGAAATGTTTGAAGCTACTGACTGAATGAAAGGAGCTGGCATCTCACTCTCTTTGAATCTTCTTTATCATGCTAGGATTAGCAGGAAAAAGCAAAAAATTTCAGAATTGCACCGTGCAATGTGGAGATATTACTGTTTGTGCATTTACAATATTCATTGATTTTTGCCATTGAAAAACATGTTTTTCATATACCAGAAATGTTTGAAGATACTGACTGAATGAAAGGAGCTGGCATCTCACTCTCTTTGAATCTTCTTTATCATGCTAGGATTAGCAGGAAAAAGCAAAAAATTTCAGAATTGCACCGTGCAATGTGGAGATATTACTGTTTGTGCATTTACAATATTCATTGATTTTTGCCATTGAAAAACATGTTTTTCATATACCAGAAATGTTTGAAGCTACTGACTGAATGAAAGGAGCTGGCATCTCACTCTCTTTGAATCTTCTTTATCATGCTAGGATTAGCAGGAAAAAGCAAAAAATTTCAGAATTGCACCGTGCAATGTGGAGATATTACTGTTTGTGCATTTACAATATTCATTGATTTTTGCCATTGAAAAACATGTTTTTCATATACCAGAAATGTTTGAAGCTACTGACTGAATGAAAGGAGCTGGCATCTCACTCTCTTTGAATCTTCTTTATCATGCTAGGATTAACAGGAAAAAGCTAAAAATTTCAGAATTGCACCTTGCAATGTGGAGATATTACTGTTTGTGCATTTACAATATTCATTGATTTTTGCCATTGAAAAACGTCCAGAAATGTTTGAAGCTACTGACTGAATGAAAGGAGCTGGCATCTCACTCTCTTTGAATCTTCTTTATCATGCTAGGATTAACAGGAAAAAGCAAAAAATTTCAGAATTGCACCGTGCAATGTGGAGATATTACTGTTTGTGCATTTACAATATTCATTGATTTTTGCCATTGAAAAACATGTTTTTCATATACCAGAAATGTTTGAAGCTACTGACTGAATGAAAGGAGCTGGCATCTCACTCTCTTTGAATCTTCTTTATCATGCTAGGATTAGCAGGAAAAAGCAAAAAATTTCAGAATTGCACCGTGCAATGTGGAGATATTACTGTTTGTGCATTTACAATATTCATTGATTTTTGCCATTGAAAAACATGTTTTTCATATACCAGAAATGTTTGAAGCTACTGACTGAATGAAAGGAGCTGGCATCTCACTCTCTTTGAATCTTCTTTATCATGCTAGGATTAGCAGGAAAAAGCTAAAAATTTCAGAATTGCACCTTGCAATGTGGAGATATTACTGTTTGTGCATTTACAATATTCATTGATTTTTGCCATTGAAAAACGTCCAGAAATGTTTGAAGCTACTGACTGAATGAAAGGAGCTGGCATCTCACTCTCTTTGAATCTTCTTTATCATGCTAGGATTAACAGGAAAAAGCTAAAAATTTCAGAATTGCACCGTGCAATGTGGAGATATTACTGTTTGTGCATTTACAATATTCATTGATTTTTGCCATTGAAAAACATGTTTTTCATATACCAGAAATGTTTGAAGCTACTGACTGAATGAAAGGAGCTGGCATCTCACTCTCTTTGAATCTTCTTTATCATGCTAGGATTAACAGGAAAAAGCTAAAAATTTCAGAATTGCACCGTGCAATGTGGAGATATTACTGTTTGTGCATTTACAATATTCATTGATTTTTGCCATTGAAAAACATGTTTTTCATATACCAGAAATGTTTGAAGCTACTGACTGAATGAAAGGAGCTGGCATCTCACTCTCTTTGAATCTTCTTTATCATGCTAGGATTAGCAGGAAAAAGCAAAAAATTTCAGAATTGCACCGTGCAATGTGGAGATATTACTGTTTGTGCATTTACAATATTCATTGATTTTTGCCATTGAAAAACATGTTTTTCATATACCAGAAATGTTTGAAGCTACTGACTGAATGAAAGGAGCTGGCATCTCACTCTCTTTGAATCTTCTTTATCATGCTAGGATTAGCAGGAAAAAGCAAAAAATTTCAGAATTGCACCGTGCAATGTGGAGATATTACTGTTTGTGCATTTACAATATTCATTGATTTTTGCCATTGAAAAACATGTTTTTCATATACCAGAAATGTTTGAAGCTACTGACTGAATGAAAGGAGCTGGCATCTCACTCTCTTTGAATCTTCTTTATCATGCTAGGATTAGCAGGAAAAAGCAAAAAATTTCAGAATTGCACCTTGCAATGTGGAGATATTACTGTTTGTGCATTTACAATATTCATTGATTTTTGCCATTGAAAAACATGTTTTTCATATACCAGAAATGTTTGAAGCTACTGACTGAATGAAAGGAGCTGGCATCTCACTCTCTTTGAATCTTCTTTATCATGCTAGGATTAACAGGAAAAAGCTAAAAATTTCAGAATTGCACCTTGCAATGTGGAGATATTACTGTTTGTGCATTTACAATATTCATTGATTTTTGCCATTGAAAAACATGTTTTTCATATACCAGAAATGTTTGAAGCTACTGACTGAATGAAAGGAGCTGGCATCTCACTCTCTTTGAATCTTCTTTATCATGCTAGGATTAGCAGGAAAAAGCAAAAAATTTCAGAATTGCACCTTGCAATGTGGAGATATTACTGTTTGTGCATTTACAATATTCATTGATTTTTGCCATTGAAAAACATGTTTTTCATATACCAGAAATGTTTGAAGCTACTGACTGAATGAAAGGAGCTGGCATCTCACTCTCTTTGAATCTTCTTTATCATGCTAGGATTAACAGGAAAAAGCTAAAAATTTCAGAATTGCACCGTGCAATGTGGAGATATTACTGTTTGTGCATTTACAATATTCATTGATTTTTGCCATTGAAAAACGTCCAGAAATGTTTGAAGCTACTGACTGAATGAAAGGAGCTGGCATCTCACTCTCTTTGAATCTTCTTTATCATGCTAGGATTAGCAGGAAAAAGCAAAAAATTTCAGAATTGCACCGTGCAATGTGGAGATATTACTGTTTGTGCATTTACAATATTCATTGATTTTTGCCATTGAAAAACATGTTTTTCATATACCAGAAATGTTTGAAGCTACTGACTGAATGAAAGGAGCTGGCATCTCACTCTCTTTGAATCTTCTTTATCATGCTAGGATTAGCAGGAAAAAGCAAAAAATTTCAGAATTGCACCTTGCAATGTGGAGATATTACTGTTTGTGCATTTACAATATTCATTGATTTTTGCCATTGAAAAACATGTTTTTCATATACCAGAAATGTTTGAAGCTACTGACTGAATGAAAGGAGCTGGCATCTCACTCTCTTTGAATCTTCTATATCATGCTAGGATTAACAGGAAAAAGCTAAAAATTTCAGAATTGCACCGTGCAATGTGGAGATATTACTGTTTGTGCATTTACAATATTCATTGATTTTTGCCATTGAAAAACGTCCAGAAATGTTTGAAGCTACTGACTGAATGAAAGGAGCTGGCATCTCACTCTCTTTGAATCTTCTTTATCATGCTAGGATTAGCAGGAAAAAGCAAAAAATTTCAGAATTGCACCTTGCAATGTGGAGATATTACTGTTTGTGCATTTACAATATTCATTGATTTTTGCCATTGAAAAACATGTTTTTCATATACCAGAAATGTTTGAAGCTACTGACTGAATGAAAGGAGCTGGCATCTCACTCTCTTTGAATCTTCTTTATCATGCTAGGATTAACAGGAAAAAGCTAAAAATTTCAGAATTGCACCGTGCAATGTGGAGATATTACTGTTTGTGCATTTACAATATTCATTGATTTTTGCCATTGAAAAACGTCCAGAAATGTTTGAAGCTACTGACTGAATGAAAGGAGCTGGCATCTCACTCTCTTTGAATCTTCTTTATCATGCTAGGATTAACAGGAAAAAGCTAAAAATTTCAGAATTGCACCGTGCAATGTGGAGATATTACTGTTTGTGCATTTACAATATTCATTGATTTTTGCCATTGAAAAACATGTTTTTCATATACCAGAAATGTTTGAAGCTACTGACTGAATGAAAGGAGCTGGCATCTCACTCTCTTTGAATCTTCTTTATCATGCTAGGATTAGCAGGAAAAAGCAAAAAATTTCAGAATTGCACCTTGCAATGTGGAGATATTACTGTTTGTGCATTTACAATATTCATTGATTTTTGCCATTGAAAAACGTCCAGAAATGTTTGAAGCTACTGACTGAATGAAAGGAGTTGGCATCTCACTCTCTTTGAATCTTCTTTATCATGCTAGGATTAGCAGGAAAAAGCAAAAAATTTCAGAATTGCACCGTGCAATGTGGAGATATTACTGTTTGTGCATTTACAATATTCATTGATTTTTGCCATTGAAAAACATGTTTTTCATATACCAGAAATGTTTGAAGCTACTGACTGAATGAAAGGAGCTGGCATCTCACTCTCTTTGAATCTTCTTTATCATGCTAGGATTAACAGGAAAAAGCTAAAAATTTCAGAATTGCACCGTGCAATGTGGAGATATTACTGTTTGTGCATTTACAATATTCATTGATTTTTGCCATTGAAAAACGTCCAGAAATGTTTGAAGCTACTGACTGAATGAAAGGAGCTGGCATCTCACTCTCTTTGAATCTTCTTTATCATGCTAGGATTAGCAGGAAAAAGCAAAAAATTTCAGAATTGCACCGTGCAATGTGGAGATATTACTGTTTGTGCATTTACAATATTCATTGATTTTTGCCATTGAAAAACATGTTTTTCATATACCAGAAATGTTTGAAGCTACTGACTGAATGAAAGGAGCTGGCATCTCACTCTCTTTGAATCTTCTTTATCATGCTAGGATTAACAGGAAAAAGCTAAAAATTTCAGAATTGCACCTTGCAATGTGGAAATATTACTGTTTGTGCATTTACAATATTCATTGATTTTTGCCATTGAAAAACGTCCAGAAATGTTTGAAGCTACTGACTGAATGAAAGGAGCTGGCATCTCACTCTCTTTGAATCTTCTTTATCATGCTAGGATTAACAGGAAAAAGCAAAAAATTTCAGAATTGCACCGTGCAATGTGGAGATATTACTGTTTGTGCATTTACAATATTCATTGATTTTTGCCATTGAAAAACATGTTTTTCATATACCAGAAATGTTTGAAGCTACTGACTGAATGAAAGGAGCTGGCATCTCACTCTCTTTGAATCTTCTTTATCATGCTAGGATTAGCAGGAAAAAGCTAAAAATTTCAGAATTGCACCTTGCAATGTGGAGATATTACTGTTTGTGCATTTACAATATTCATTGATTTTTGCCCCTGAAAAACATGTTTTTCATATACCAGAAATGTTTGAAGCTACTGACTGAATGAAAGGAGCTGGCATCTCACTCTCTTTGAATCTTCTTTATCATGCTAGGATTAGCAGGAAAAAGCTAAAAATTTCAGAATTGCACCTTGCAATGTGGAGATATTACTGTTTGTGCATTTACAATATTCATTGATTTTTGCCCCTGAAAAACATGTTTTTCATATACCAGAAATGTTTGAAGCTACTGACTGAATGAAAGGAGCTGGCATCTCACTCTCTTTGAATCTTCTTTATCATGCTAGGATTAGCAGGAAAAAGCAAAAAATTTCAGAATTGCACCGTGCAATGTGGAGATATTACTGTTTGTGCATTTACAATATTCATTGATTTTTGCCATTGAAAAACATGTTTTTCATATACCAGAAATGTTTGAAGCTACTGACTGAATGAAAGGAGCTGGCATCTCACTCTCTTTGAATCTTCTTTATCATGCTAGGATTAGCAGGAAAAAGCAAAAAATTTCAGAATTGCACCGTGCAATGTGGAGATATTACTGTTTGTGCATTTACAATATTCATTGATTTTTGCCATTGAAAAACATGTTTTTCATATACCAGAAATGTTTGAAGCTACTGACTGAATGAAAGGAGCTGGCATCTCACTCTCTTTGAATCTTCTTTATCATGCTAGGATTAGCAGGAAAAAGCAAAAAATTTCAGAATTGCACCTTGCAATGTGGAGATATTACTGTTTGTGCATTTACAATATTCATTGATTTTTGCCATTGAAAAACATGTTTTTCATATACCAGAAATGTTTGAAGCTACTGACTGAATGAAAGGAGCTGGCATCTCACTCTCTTTGAATCTTCTTTATCATGCTAGGATTAACAGGAAAAAGCTAAAAATTTCAGAATTGCACCTTGCAATGTGGAGATATTACTGTTTGTGCATTTACAATATTCATTGATTTTTGCCATTGAAAAACATGTTTTTCATATACCAGAAATGTTTGAAGCTACTGACTGAATGAAAGGAGCTGGCATCTCACTCTCTTTGAATCTTCTTTATCATGCTAGGATTAGCAGGAAAAAGCAAAAAATTTCAGAATTGCACCTTGCAATGTGGAGATATTACTGTTTGTGCATTTACAATATTCATTGATTTTTGCCATTGAAAAACATGTTTTTCATATACCAGAAATGTTTGAAGCTACTGACTGAATGAAAGGAGCTGGCATCTCACTCTCTTTGAATCTTCTTTATCATGCTAGGATTAACAGGAAAAAGCTAAAAATTTCAGAATTGCACCGTGCAATGTGGAGATATTACTGTTTGTGCATTTACAATATTCATTGATTTTTGCCATTGAAAAACGTCCAGAAATGTTTGAAGCTACTGACTGAATGAAAGGAGCTGGCATCTCACTCTCTTTGAATCTTCTTTATCATGCTAGGATTAGCAGGAAAAAGCAAAAAATTTCAGAATTGCACCGTGCAATGTGGAGATATTACTGTTTGTGCATTTACAATATTCATTGATTTTTGCCATTGAAAAACATGTTTTTCATATACCAGAAATGTTTGAAGCTACTGACTGAATGAAAGGAGCTGGCATCTCACTCTCTTTGAATCTTCTTTATCATGCTAGGATTAGCAGGAAAAAGCAAAAAATTTCAGAATTGCACCTTGCAATGTGGAGATATTACTGTTTGTGCATTTACAATATTCATTGATTTTTGCCATTGAAAAACATGTTTTTCATATACCAGAAATGTTTGAAGCTACTGACTGAATGAAAGGAGCTGGCATCTCACTCTCTTTGAATCTTCTATATCATGCTAGGATTAACAGGAAAAAGCTAAAAATTTCAGAATTGCACCGTGCAATGTGGAGATATTACTGTTTGTGCATTTACAATATTCATTGATTTTTGCCATTGAAAAACGTCCAGAAATGTTTGAAGCTACTGACTGAATGAAAGGAGCTGGCATCTCACTCTCTTTGAATCTTCTTTATCATGCTAGGATTAGCAGGAAAAAGCAAAAAATTTCAGAATTGCACCTTGCAATGTGGAGATATTACTGTTTGTGCATTTACAATATTCATTGATTTTTGCCATTGAAAAACATGTTTTTCATATACCAGAAATGTTTGAAGCTACTGACTGAATGAAAGGAGCTGGCATCTCACTCTCTTTGAATCTTCTTTATCATGCTAGGATTAACAGGAAAAAGCTAAAAATTTCAGAATTGCACCGTGCAATGTGGAGATATTACTGTTTGTGCATTTACAATATTCATTGATTTTTGCCATTGAAAAACGTCCAGAAATGTTTGAAGCTACTGACTGAATGAAAGGAGCTGGCATCTCACTCTCTTTGAATCTTCTTTATCATGCTAGGATTAACAGGAAAAAGCTAAAAATTTCAGAATTGCACCGTGCAATGTGGAGATATTACTGTTTGTGCATTTACAATATTCATTGATTTTTGCCATTGAAAAACATGTTTTTCATATACCAGAAATGTTTGAAGCTACTGACTGAATGAAAGGAGCTGGCATCTCACTCTCTTTGAATCTTCTTTATCATGCTAGGATTAGCAGGAAAAAGCAAAAAATTTCAGAATTGCACCTTGCAATGTGGAGATATTACTGTTTGTGCATTTACAATATTCATTGATTTTTGCCATTGAAAAACGTCCAGAAATGTTTGAAGCTACTGACTGAATGAAAGGAGTTGGCATCTCACTCTCTTTGAATCTTCTTTATCATGCTAGGATTAGCAGGAAAAAGCAAAAAATTTCAGAATTGCACCGTGCAATGTGGAGATATTACTGTTTGTGCATTTACAATATTCATTGATTTTTGCCATTGAAAAACATGTTTTTCATATACCAGAAATGTTTGAAGCTACTGACTGAATGAAAGGAGCTGGCATCTCACTCTCTTTGAATCTTCTTTATCATGCTAGGATTAACAGGAAAAAGCTAAAAATTTCAGAATTGCACCGTGCAATGTGGAGATATTACTGTTTGTGCATTTACAATATTCATTGATTTTTGCCATTGAAAAACGTCCAGAAATGTTTGAAGCTACTGACTGAATGAAAGGAGCTGGCATCTCACTCTCTTTGAATCTTCTTTATCATGCTAGGATTAGCAGGAAAAAGCAAAAAATTTCAGAATTGCACCGTGCAATGTGGAGATATTACTGTTTGTGCATTTACAATATTCATTGATTTTTGCCATTGAAAAACATGTTTTTCATATACCAGAAATGTTTGAAGCTACTGACTGAATGAAAGGAGCTGGCATCTCACTCTCTTTGAATCTTCTTTATCATGCTAGGATTAACAGGAAAAAGCTAAAAATTTCAGAATTGCACCTTGCAATGTGGAAATATTACTGTTTGTGCATTTACAATATTCATTGATTTTTGCCATTGAAAAACGTCCAGAAATGTTTGAAGCTACTGACTGAATGAAAGGAGCTGGCATCTCACTCTCTTTGAATCTTCTTTATCATGCTAGGATTAACAGGAAAAAGCAAAAAATTTCAGAATTGCACCGTGCAATGTGGAGATATTACTGTTTGTGCATTTACAATATTCATTGATTTTTGCCATTGAAAAACATGTTTTTCATATACCAGAAATGTTTGAAGCTACTGACTGAATGAAAGGAGCTGGCATCTCACTCTCTTTGAATCTTCTTTATCATGCTAGGATTAGCAGGAAAAAGCTAAAAATTTCAGAATTGCACCTTGCAATGTGGAGATATTACTGTTTGTGCATTTACAATATTCATTGATTTTTGCCATTAAAAAACATGTTTTTCATATACCAGAAATGTTTGAAGCTACTGACTGAATGAAAGGAGCTGGCATCTCACTCTCTTTGAATCTTCTTTATCATGCTAGGATTAACAGGAAAAAGCTAAAAATTTCAGAATTGCACCTTGCAATGTGGAGATATTACTGTTTGTGCATTTACAATATTCATTGATTTTTGCCCCTGAAAAACATGTTTTTCATATACCAGAAATGTTTGAAGCTACTGACTGAATGAAAGGAGCTGGCATCTCACTCTCTTTGAATCTTCTTTATCATGCTAGGATTAACAGGAAAAAGCTAAAAATTTCAGAATTGCACCTTGCAATGTGGAGATATTACTGTTTGTGCATTTACAATATTCATTGATTTTTGCCATTGAAAAACATGTTTTTCATATACCAGAAATGTTTGAAGCTACTGACTGAATGAAAGGAGCTGGCATCTCAATCTCTTTGAATCTTCTTTATCATGCTAGGATTAGCAGGAAAAAGCAAAAAATTTCAGAATTGCACCGTGCAATGTGGAGATATTACTGTTTGTGCATTTACAATATTCATTGATTTTTGCCATTGAAAAACATGTTTTTCATATACCAGAAATGTTTGAAGCTACTGACTGAATGAAAGGAGCTGGCATCTCACTCTCTTTGAATCTTCTTTATCATGCTAGGATTAGCAGGAAAAAGCAAAAAATTTCAGAATTGCACCTTGCAATGTGGAGATATTACTGTTTGTGCATTTACAATATTCATTGATTTTTGCCATTGAAAAACATGTTTTTCATATACCAGAAATGTTTGAAGCTACTGACTGAATGAAAGGAGCTGGCATCTCACTCTCTTTGAATCTTCTTTATCATGCTAGGATTAACAGGAAAAAGCTAAAAATTTCAGAATTGCACCGTGCAATGTGGAGATATTACTGTTTGTGCATTTACAATATTCATTGATTTTTGCCATTGAAAAACATGTTTTTCATATACCAGAAATGTTTGAAGCTACTGACTGAATGAAAGGAGCTGGCATCTCACTCTCTTTGAATCTTCTTTATCATGCTAGGATTAACAGAAAAAAGCTAAAAATTTCAGAATTGCACCGTGCAATGTGGAGATATTACTGTTTGTGCATTTACAATATTCATTGATTTTTGCCATTGAAAAACGTCCAGAAATGTTTGAAGCTACTGACTGAATGAAAGGAGCTGGCATCTCACTCTCTTTGAATCTTCTTTATCATGCTAGGATTAGCAGGAAAAAGCAAAAAATTTCAGAATTGCACCGTGCAATGTGGAGATATTACTGTTTGTGCATTTACAATATTCATTGATTTTTGCCATTGAAAAACGTCCAGAAATGTTTGAAGCTACTGACTGAATGAAAGGAGCTGGCATCTCACTCTCTTTGAATCTTCTTTATCATGCTAGGATTAGCAGGAAAAAGCAAAAAATTTCAGAATTGCACCTTGCAATGTGGAGATATTACTGTTTGTGCATTTACAATATTCATTGATTTTTGCCATTGAAAAACGTCCAGAAATGTTTGAAGCTACTGACTGAATGAAAGGAGCTGGCATCTCACTCTCTTTGAATCTTCTTTATCATGCTAGGATTAACAGGAAAAAGCTAAAAATTTCAGAATTGCACCGTGCAATGTGGAGATATTACTGTTTGTGCATTTACAATATTCATTGATTTTTGCCATTGAAAAACATGTTTTTCATATACCAGAAATGTTTGAAGCTACTGACTGAATGAAAGGAGCTGGCATCTCACTCTCTTTGAATCTTCTTTATCATGCTAGGATTAACAGGAAAAAGCTAAAAATTTCAGAATTGCACCGTGCAATGTGGAGATATTACTGTTTGTGCATTTACAATATTCATTGATTTTTGCCATTGAAAAACATGTTTTTCATATACCAGAAATGTTTGAAGCTACTGACTGAATGAAAGGAGCTGGCATCTCACTCTCTTTGAATCTTCTTTATCATGCTAGGATTAACAGGAAAAAGCTAAAAATTTCAGAATTGCACCGTGCAATGTGGAGATATTACTGTTTGTGCATTTACAATATTCATTGATTTTTGCCATTGAAAAACATGTTTTTCATATACCAGAAATGTTTGAAGCTACTGACTGAATGAAAGGAGCTGGCATCTCACTCTCTTTGAATCTTCTTTATCATGCTAGGATTAACAGGAAAAAGCTAAAAATTTCAGAATTGCACCGTGCAATGTGGAGATATTACTGTTTGTGCATTTACAATATTCATTGATTTTTGCCATTGAAAAACGTCCAGAAATGTTTGAAGCTACTGACTGAATGAAAGGAGCTGGCATCTCACTCTCTTTGAATCTTCTTTATCATGCTAGGATTAGCAGGAAAAAGCAAAAAATTTCAGAATTGCACCTTGCAATGTGGAGATATTACTGTTTGTGCATTTACAATATTCATTGATTTTTGCCATTGAAAAACATGTTTTTCATATACCAGAAATGTTTGAAGCTACTGACTGAATGAAAGGAGCTGGCATCTCACTCTCTTTGAATCTTCTTTATCATGCTAGGATTAACAGGAAAAAGCTAAAAATTTCAGAATTGCACCGTGCAATGTGGAGATATTACTGTTTGTGCATTTACAATATTCATTGATTTTTGCCATTGAAAAACATGTTTTTCATATACCAGAAATGTTTGAAGCTACTGACTGAATGAAAGGAGCTGGCATCTCACTCTCTTTGAATCTTCTTTATCATGCTAGGATTAGCAGGAAAAAGCTAAAAATTTCAGAATTGCACCTTGCAATGTGGAGATATTACTGTTTGTGCATTTACAATATTCATTGATTTTTGCCATTGAAAAACGTCCAGAAATGTTTGAAGCTACTGACTGAATGAAAGGAGCTGGCATCTCATTCTCTTTGAATCTTCTTTATCATGCTAGGATTAACAGGAAAAAGCTAAAAATTTCAGAATTGCACCGTGCAATGTGGAGATATTACTGTTTGTGCATTTACAATATTCATTGATTTTTGCCATTGAAAAACATGTTTTTCATATACCAGAAATGTTTGAAGCTACTGACTGAATGAAAGGAGCTGGCATCTCACTCTCTTTGAATCTTCTTTATCATGCTAGGATTAACAGGAAAAAGCTAAAAATTTCAGAATTGCACCGTGCAATGTGGAGATATTACTGTTTGTGCATTTACAATATTCATTGATTTTTGCCATTGAAAAACATGTTTTTCATATACCAGAAATGTTTGAAGCTACTGACTGAATGAAAGGAGCTGGCATCTCACTCTCTTTGAATCTTCTTTATCATGCTAGGATTAGCAGGAAAAAGCTAAAAATTTCAGAATTGCACCTTGCAATGTGGAGATATTACTGTTTGTGCATTTACAATATTCATTGATTTTTGCCATTGAAAAACTTCCAGAAATGTTTGAAGCTACTGACTGAATGAAAGGAGCTGGCATCTCACTCTCTTTGAATCTTCTTTATCATGCTAGGATTAACAGGAAAAAGCTAAAAATTTCAGAATTGCACCGTGCAATGTGGAGATATTACTGTTTGTGCATTTACAATATTCATTGATTTTTGCCATTGAAAAACATGTTTTTCATATACCAGAAATGTTTGAAGCTACTGACTGAATGAAAGGAGCTGGCATCTCACTCTCTTTGAATCTTCTTTATCATGCTAGGATTAGCAGGAAAAAGCAAAAAATTTCAGAATTGCACCGTGCAATGTGGAGATATTACTGTTTGTGCATTTACAATATTCATTGATTTTTGCCATTGAAAAACATGTTTTTCATATACCAGAAATGTTTGAAGCTACTGACTGAATGAAAGGAGCTGGCATCTCACTCTCTTTGAATCTTCTTTATCATGCTAGGATTAGCAGGAAAAAGCAAAAAATTTCATAATTGCACCTTGCAATGTGGAGATATTACTGTTTGTGCATTTACAATATTCATTGATTTTTGCCATTGAAAAACATGTTTTTCATATACCAGAAATGTTTGAAGCTACTGACTGAATGAAAGGAGCTGGCATCTCACTCTCTTTGAATCTTCTTTATCATGCTAGGATTAACAGGAAAAAGCTAAAAATTTCAGAATTGCACCTTGCAATGTGGAGATATTACTGTTTGTGCATTTACAATATTCATTGATTTTTGCCATTGAAAAACATGTTTTTCATATACCAGAAATGTTTGAAGCTACTGACTGAATGAAAGGAGCTGGCATCTCACTCTCTTTGAATCTTCTTTATCATGCTAGGATTAGCAGGAAAAAGCAAAAAATTTCAGAATTGCACCTTGCAATGTGGAGATATTACTGTTTGTGCATTTACAATATTCATTGATTTTTGCCATTGAAAAACATGTTTTTCATATACCAGAAATGTTTGAAGCTACTGACTGAATGAAAGGAGCTGGCATCTCACTCTCTTTGAATCTTCTTTATCATGCTAGGATTAACAGGAAAAAGCTAAAAATTTCAGAATTGCACCGTGCAATGTGGAGATATTACTGTTTGTGCATTTACAATATTCATTGATTTTTGCCATTGAAAAACGTCCAGAAATGTTTGAAGCTACTGACTGAATGAAAGGAGCTGGCATCTCACTCTCTTTGAATCTTCTTTATCATGCTAGGATTAGCAGGAAAAAGCAAAAAATTTCAGAATTGCACCGTGCAATGTGGAGATATTACTGTTTGTGCATTTACAATATTCATTGATTTTTGCCATTGAAAAACATGTTTTTCATATACCAGAAATGTTTGAAGCTACTGACTGAATGAAAGGAGCTGGCATCTCACTCTCTTTGAATCTTCTTTATCATGCTAGGATTAACAGGAAAAAGCTAAAAATTTCAGAATTGCACCGTGCAATGTGGAGATATTACTGTTTGTGCATTTACAATATTCATTGATTTTTGCCATTGAAAAACGTCCAGAAATGTTTGAAGCTACTGACTGAATGAAAGGAGCTGGCATCTCACTCTCTTTGAATCTTCTTTATCATGCTAGGATTAGCAGGAAAAAGCAAAAAATTTCAGAATTTCACCGTGCAATGTGGAGATATTACTGTTTGTGCATTTACAATATTCATTGATTTTTGCCATTGAAAAACATGTTTTTCATATACCAGAAATGTTTGAAGCTACTGACTGAGTGAAAGGAGCTGGCATCTCACTCTCTTTGAATCTTCTTTATCATGCTAGGATTAGCAGGAAAAAGCAAAAAATTTCAGAATTGCACCTTGCAATGTGGAGATATTACTGTTTGTGCATTTACAATATTCATTGATTTTTGCCATTGAAAAACATGTTTTTCATATACCAGAAATGTTTGAAGCTACTGACTGAATGAAAGGAGCTGGCATCTCACTCTCTTTGAATCTTCTTTATCATGCTAGGATTAACAGGAAAAAGCTAAAAATTTCAGAATTGCACCGTGCAATGTGGAGATATTACTGTTTGTGCATTTACAATATTCATTGATTTTTGCCATTGAAAAACGTCCAGAAATGTTTGAAGCTACTGACTGAATGAAAGGAGCTGGCATCTCACTCTCTTTGAATCTTCTTTATCATGCTAGGATTAGCAGGAAAAAGCAAAAAATTTCAGAATTGCACCTTGCAATGTGGAGATATTACTGTTTGTGCATTTACAATATTCATTGATTTTTGCCATTGAAAAACGTCCAGAAATGTTTGAAGCTACTGACTGAATGAAAGGAGCTGGCATCTCACTCTCTTTGAATCTTCTTTATCATGCTAGGATTAGCAGGAAAAAGCAAAAAATTTCAGAATTGCACCGTGCAATGTGGAGATATTACTGTTTGTGCATTTACAATATTCATTGATTTTTGCCATTGAAAAACATGTTTTTCATATACCAGAAATGTTTGAAGCTACTGACTGAATGAAAGGAGCTGGCATCTCACTCTCTTTGAATCTTCTTTATCATGCTAGGATTAACAGGAAAAAGCTAAAAATTTCAGAATTGCACCGTGCAATGTGGAGATATTACTGTTTGTGCATTTACAATATTCATTGATTTTTGCCATTGAAAAACGTCCAGAAATGTTTGAAGCTACTGACTGAATGAAAAGAGCTGGCATCTCACTCTCTTTGAATCTTCTTTATCATGCTAGGATTAGCAGGAAAAAGCAAAAAATTTCAGAATTGCACCGTGCAATGTGGAGATATTACTGTTTGTGCATTTACAATATTCATTGATTTTTGCCATTGAAAAACATGTTTTTCATATACCAGAAATGTTTGAAGCTACTGACTGAATGAAAGGAGCTGGCATCTCACTCTCTTTGAATCTTCTTTATCATGCTAGGATTAGCAGGAAAAAGCAAAAAATTTCAGAATTGCACCTTGCAATGTGGAGATATTACTGTTTGTGCATTTACAATATTCATTGATTTTTGCCATTGATAAACGTCCAGAAATGTTTGAAGCTACTGACTGAATGAAAGGAGCTGGCATCTCACTCTCTTTGAATCTTCTTTATCATGCTAGGATTAGCAGGAAAAAGCAAAAAATTTCAGAATTGCACCGTGCAATGTGGAGATATTACTGTTTGTGCATTTACAATATTCATTGATTTTTGCCATTGAAAAACATGTTTTTCATATACCAGAAATGTTTGAAGCTACTGACTGAATGAAAGGAGCTGGCATCTCACTCTCTTTGAATCTTCTTTATCATGCTAGGATTAACAGGAAAAAGCTAAAAATTTCAGAATTGCACCGTGCAATGTGGAGATATTACTGTTTGTGCATTTACAATATTCATTGATTTTTGCCATTGAAAAACGTCCAGAAATGTTTGAAGCTACTGACTGAATGAAAGGAGCTGGCATCTCACTCTCTTTGAATCTTCTTTATCATGCTAGGATTAGCAGGAAAAAGCAAAAAATTTCAGAATTGCACCGTGCAATGTGGAGATATTACTGTTTGTGCATTTACAATATTCATTGATTTTTGCCATTGAAAAACATGTTTTTCATATACCAGAAATGTTTGAAGCTACTGACTGAATGAAAGGAGCTGGCATCTCACTCTCTTTGAATCTTCTTTATCATGCTAGGATTAACAGGAAAAAGCTAAAAATTTCAGAATTGCACCTTGCAATGTGGAAATATTACTGTTTGTGCATTTACAATATTCATTGATTTTTGCCATTGAAAAACGTCCAGAAATGTTTGAAGCTACTGACTGAATGAAAGGAGCTGGCATCTCACTCTCTTTGAATCTTCTTTATCATGCTAGGATTAACAGGAAAAAGCAAAAAATTTCAGAATTGCACCGTGCAATGTGGAGATATTACTGTTTGTGCATTTACAATATTCATTGATTTTTGCCATTGAAAAACATGTTTTTCATATACCAGAAATGTTTGAAGCTACTGACTGAATGAAAGGAGCTGGCATCTCACTCTCTTTGAATCTTCTTTATCATGCTAGGATTAGCAGGAAAAAGCTAAAAATTTCAGAATTGCACCTTGCAATGTGGAGATATTACTGTTTGTGCATTTACAATATTCATTGATTTTTGCCATTGAAAAACATGTTTTTCATATACCAGAAATGTTTGAAGCTACTGACTGAATGAAAGGAGCTGGCATCTCACTCTCTTTGAATCTTCTTTATCATGCTAGGATTAACAGGAAAAAGCTAAAAATTTCAGAATTGCACCTTGCAATGTGGAGATATTACTGTTTGTGCATTTACAATATTCATTGATTTTTGCCGCTGAAAAACATGTTTTTCATATACCAGAAATGTTTGAAGCTACTGACTGAATGAAAGGAGCTGGCATCTCACTCTCTTTGAATCTTCTTTATCATGCTAGGATTAACAGGAAAAAGCTAAAAATTTCAGAATTGCACCGTGCAATGTGGAGATATTACTGTTTGTGCATTTACAATATTCATTGATTTTTGCCATTGAAAAACGTCCAGAAATGTTTGAAGCTACTGACTGAATGAAAGGAGCTGGCATCTCACTCTCTTTGAATCTTCTTTATCATGCTAGGATTAGCAGGAAAAAGCAAAAAATTTCAGAATTGCACCGTGCAATGTGGAGATATTACTGTTTGTGCATTTACAATATTCATTGATTTTTGCCATTGAAAAACATGTTTTTCATATACCAGAAATGTTTGAAGCTACTGACTGAATGAAAGGAGCTGGCATCTCACTCTCTTTGAATCTTCTTTATCATGCTAGGATTAACAGGAAAAAGCTAAAAATTTCAGAATTGCACCTTGCAATGTGGAGATATTACTGTTTGTGCATTTACAATATTCATTGATTTTTGCCATTGAAAAACGTCCAGAAATGTTTGAAGCTACTGACTGAATGAAAGGAGCTGGCATCTCACTCTCTTTGAATCTTCTTTATCATGCTAGGATTAACAGGAAAAAGCAAAAAATTTCAGAATTGCACCGTGCAATGTGGAGATATTACTGTTTGTGCATTTACAATATTCATTGATTTTTGCCATTGAAAAACATGTTTTTCATATACCAGAAATGTTTGAAGCTACTGACTGAATGAAAGGAGCTGGCATCTCACTCTCTTTGAATCTTCTTTATCATGCTAGGATTAACAGGAAAAAGCTAAAAATTTCAGAATTGCACCTTGCAATGTGGAGATATTACTGTTTGTGCATTTACAATATTCATTGATTTTTGCCATTGAAAAACGTCCAGAAATGTTTGAAGCTACTGACTGAATGAAAGGAGCTGGCATCTCACTCTCTTTGAATCTTCTTTATCATGCTAGGATTAACAGGAAAAAGCTAAAAATTTCAGAATTGCACCTTGCAATGTGGAGATATTACTGTTTGTGCATTTACAATATTCATTGATTTTTGCCATTGAAAAACATGTTTTTCATATACCAGAAATGTTTGAAGCTACTGACTGAATGAAAGGAGCTGGCATCTCACTCTCTTTGAATCTTCTTTATCATGCTAGGATTAACAGGAAAAAGCTAAAAATTTCAGAATTGCACCGTGCAATGTGGAGATATTACTGTTTGTGCATTTACAATATTCATTGATTTTTGCCATTGAAAAACGTCCAGAAATGTTTGAAGCTACTGACTGAATGAAAGGAGCTGGCATCTCACTCTCTTTGAATCTTCTTTATCATGCTAGGATTAGCAGGAAAAAGCAAAAAATTTCAGAATTGCACCGTGCAATGTGGAGATATTACTGTTTGTGCATTTACAATATTCATTGATTTTTGCCATTGAAAAACATGTTTTTCATATACCAGAAATGTTTGAAGCTACTGACTGAATGAAAGGAGCTGGCATCTCACTCTCTTTGAATCTTCTTTATCATGCTAGGATTAACAGGAAAAAGCTAAAAATTTCAGAATTGCACCTTGCAATGTGGAGATATTACTGTTTGTGCATTTACAATATTCATTGATTTTTGCCATTGAAAAACGTCCAGAAATGTTTGAAGCTACTGACTGAATGAAAGGAGCTGGCATCTCACTCTCTTTGAATCTTCTTTATCATGCTAGGATTAACAGGAAAAAGCAAAAAATTTCAGAATTGCACCGTGCAATGTGGAGATATTACTGTTTGTGCATTTACAATATTCATTGATTTTTGCCATTGAAAAACATGTTTTTCATATACCAGAAATGTTTGAAGCTACTGACTGAATGAAAGGAGCTGGCATCTCACTCTCTTTGAATCTTCTTTATCATGCTAGGATTAACAGGAAAAAGCAAAAAATTTCAGAATTGCACCTTGCAATGTGGAGATATTACTGTTTGTGCATTTACAATATTCATTGATTTTTGCCATTGAAAAACATGTTTTTCATATACCAGAAATGTTTGAAGCTACTGACTGAATGAAAGGAGCTGGCATCTCACTCTCTTTGAATCTTCTTTATCATGCTAGGATTAACAGGAAAAAGCTAAAAATTTCAGAATTGCACCGTGCAATGTGGAGATATTACTGTGTGTGCATTTACAATATTCATTGATTTTTGCCATTGAAAAACGTCCAGAAATGTTTGAAGCTACTGACTGAATGAAAGGAGCTGGCATCTCACTCTCTTTGAATCTTCTTTATCATGCTAGGATTAACAGGAAAAAGCTAAAAATTTCAGAATTGCACCTTGCAATGTGGAGATATTACTGTTTGTGCATTTACAATATTCATTGATTTTTGCCATTGAAAAACATGTTTTTCATATACCAGAAATGTTTGAAGCTACTGACTGAATGAAAGGAGCTGGCATCTCACTCTCTTTGAATCTTCTTTATCATGCTAGGATTAACAGGAAAAAGCTAAAAATTTCAGAATTGCACCGTGCAATGTGGAGATATTACTGTTTGTGCATTTACAATATTCATTGATTTTTGCCATTGAAAAACGTCCAGAAATGTTTGAAGCTACTGACTGAATGAAAGGAGCTGGCATCTCACTCTCTTTGAATCTTCTTTATCATGCTAGGATTAACAGGAAAAAGCTAAAAATTTCAGAATTGCACCTTGCAATGTGGAGATATTACTGTTTGTGCATTTACAATATTCATTGATTTTTGCCATTGAAAAACATGTTTTTCATATACCAGAAATGTTTGAAGCTACTGACTGAATGAAAGGAGCTGGCATCTCACTCTCTTTGAATCTTCTTTATCATGCTAGGATTAACAGGAAAAAGCTAAAAATTTCAGAATTGCACCGTGCAATGTGGAGATATTACTGTTTGTGCATTTACAATATTCATTGATTTTTGCCATTGAAAAACATGTTTTTCATATACCAGAAATGTTTGAAGCTACTGACTGAATGAAAGGAGCTGGCATCTCACTCTCTTTGAATCTTCTTTATCATGCTAGGATTAGCAGGAAAAAGCAAAAAATTTCAGAATTGCACCTTGCAATGTGGAGATATTACTGTTTGTGCATTTACAATATTCATTGATTTTTGCCATTGAAAAACGTCCAGAAATGTTTGAAGCTACTGACTGAATGAAAGGAGCTGGCATCTCACTCTCTTTGAATCTTCTTTATCATGCTAGGATTAGCAGGAAAAAGCAAAAAATTTCAGAATTGCACCGTGCAATGTGGAGATATTACTGTTTGTGCATTTACAATATTCATTGATTTTTGCCATTGAAAAACATGTTTTTCATATACCAGAAATGTTTGAAGCTACTGACTGAATGAAAGGAGCTGGCATCTCACTCTCTTTGAATCTTCTTTATCATGCTAGGATTAGCAGGAAAAAGCTAAAAATTTCAGAATTGCACCTTGCAATGTGGAGATATTACTGTTTGTGCATTTACAATATTCATTGATTTTTGCCATTGAAAAACATGTTTTTCATATACCAGAAATGTTTGAAGCTACTGACTGAATGAAAGGAGCTGGCATCTCACTCTCTTTGAATCTTCTTTATCATGCTAGGATTAACAGGAAAAAGCTAAAAATTTCAGAATTGCACCTTGCAATGTGGAGATATTACTGTTTGTGCATTTACAATATTCATTGATTTTTGCCATTGAAAAACATGTTTTTCATATACCAGAAATGTTTGAAGCTACTGACTGAATGAAAGGAGCTGGCATCTCACTCTCTTTGAATCTTCTTTATCATGCTAGGATTAACAGGAAAAAGCTAAAAATTTCAGAATTGCACCTTGCAATGTGGAGATATTACTGTTTGTGCATTTACAATATTCATTGATTTTTGCCATTGAAAAACATGTTTTTCATATACCAGAAATGTTTGAAGCTACTGACTGAATGAAAGGAGCTGGCATCTCACTCTCTTTGAATCTTCTCTATCATGCTAGGATTAACAGGAAAAAGCTAAAAATTTCAGAATTGCACCTTGCAATGTGGAGATATTACTGTTTGTGCATTTACAATATTCATTGATTTTTGCTATTGAAAAACGTCCAGAAATGTTTGAAGCTACTGACTGAATGAAAGGAGCTGGCATCTCACTCTCTTTGAATCTTCTTTATCATGCTAGGATTAACAGGAAAAAGCAAAAAATTTCAGAATTGCACCGTGCAATGTGGAGATATTACTGTTTGTGCATTTACAATATTCATTGATTTTTGCCATTGAAAAACATGTTTTTCATATACCAGAAATGTTTGAAGCTACTGACTGAATGAAAGGAGCTGGCATCTCACTCTCTTTGAATCTTCTTTATCATGCTAGGATTAGCAGGAAAAAGCAAAAAATTTCAGAATTGCACCGTGCAATGTGGAGATATTACTGTTTGTGCATTTACAATATTCATTGATTTTTGCCATTGAAAAACATGTTTTTCATATACCAGAAATGTTTGAAGCTACTGACTGAATGAAAGGAGCTGGCATCTCACTCTCTTTGAATCTTCTTTATCATGCTAGGATTAGCAGGAAAAAGCTAAAAATTTCAGAATTGCACCTTGCAATGTGGAGATATTACTGTTTGTGCATTTACAATATTCATTGATTTTTGCCATTGAAAAACGTCCAGAAATGTTTGAAGCTACTGACTGAATGAAAGGAGCTGGCATCTCACTCTCTTTGAATCTTCTTTATCATGCTAGGATTAGCAGGAAAAAGCAAAAAATTTCAGAATTGCACCTTGCAATGTGGAGATATTACTGTTTGTGCATTTACAATATTCATTGATTTTTGCCATTGAAAAACATGTTTTTCATATACCAGAAATGTTTGAAGCTACTGACTGAATGAAAGGAGCTGGCATCTCACTCTCTTTGAATCTTCTTTATCATGCTAGGATTAACAGGAAAAAGCTAAAAATTTCAGAATTGCACCGTGCAATGTGGAGATATTACTGTTTGTGCATTTACAATATTCATTGATTTTTGCCATTGAAAAACATGTTTTTCATATACCAGAAATGTTTGAAGCTACTGACTGAATGAAAGGAGCTGGCATCTCACTCTCTTTGAATCTTCTTTATCATGCTAGGATTAACAGGAAAAAGCTAAAAATTTCAGAATTGCACCGTGCAATGTGGAGATATTACTGTTTGTGCATTTACAATATTCATTGATTTTTGCCATTGAAAAACATGTTTTTCATATACCAGAAATGTTTGAAGCTACTGACTGAATGAAAGGAGCTGGCATCTCACTCTCTTTGAATCTTCTTTATCATGCTAGGATTAGCAGGAAAAAGCAAAAAATTTCAGAATTGCACCGTGCAATGTGGAGATATTACTGTTTGTGCATTTACAATATTCATTGATTTTTGCCATTGAAAAACATGTTTTTCATATACCAGAAATGTTTGAAGCTACTGACTGAATGAAAGGAGCTGGCATCTCACTCTCTTTGAATCTTCTTTATCATGCTAGGATTAGCAGGAAAAAGCAAAAAATTTCAGAATTGCACCGTGCAATGTGGAGATATTACTGTTTGTGCATTTACAATATTCATTGATTTTTGCCATTGAAAAACATGTTTTTCATATACCAGAAATGTTTGAAGCTACTGACTGAATGAAAGGAGCTGGCATCTCACTCTCTTTGAATCTTCTTTATCATGCTAGGATTAGCAGGAAAAAGCAAAAAATTTCAGAATTGCACCTTGCAATGTGGAGATATTACTGTTTGTGCATTTACAATATTCATTGATTTTTGCCATTGAAAAACATGTTTTTCATATACCAGAAATGTTTGAAGCTACTGACTGAATGAAAGGAGCTGGCATCTCACTCTCTTTGAATCTTCTTTATCATGCTAGGATTAACAGGAAAAAGCTAAAAATTTCAGAATTGCACCTTGCAATGTGGAGATATTACTGTTTGTGCATTTACAATATTCATTGATTTTTGCCATTGAAAAACATGTTTTTCATATACCAGAAATGTTTGAAGCTACTGACTGAATGAAAGGAGCTGGCATCTCACTCTCTTTGAATCTTCTTTATCATGCTAGGATTAGCAGGAAAAAGCAAAAAATTTCAGAATTGCACCTTGCAATGTGGAGATATTACTGTTTGTGCATTTACAATATTCATTGATTTTTGCCATTGAAAAACATGTTTTTCATATACCAGAAATGTTTGAAGCTACTGACTGAATGAAAGGAGCTGGCATCTCACTCTCTTTGAATCTTCTTTATCATGCTAGGATTAACAGGAAAAAGCTAAAAATTTCAGAATTGCACCGTGCAATGTGGAGATATTACTGTTTGTGCATTTACAATATTCATTGATTTTTGCCATTGAAAAACGTCCAGAAATGTTTGAAGCTACTGACTGAATGAAAGGAGCTGGCATCTCACTCTCTTTGAATCTTCTTTATCATGGTAGGATTAGCAGGAAAAAGCAAAAAATTTCAGAATTGCACCGTGCAATGTGGAGATATTACTGTTTGTGCATTTACAATATTCATTGATTTTTGCCATTGAAAAACATGTTTTTCATATACCAGAAATGTTTGAAGCTACTGACTGAATGAAAGGAGCTGGCATCTCACTCTCTTTGAATCTTCTTTATCATGCTAGGATTAGCAGGAAAAAGCAAAAAATTTCAGAATTGCACCTTGCAATGTGGAGATATTACTGTTTGTGCATTTACAATATTCATTGATTTTTGCCATTGAAAAACATGTTTTTCATATACCAGAAATGTTTGAAGCTACTGACTGAATGAAAGGAGCTGGCATCTCACTCTCTTTGAATCTTCTTTATCATGCTAGGATTAACAGGAAAAAGCTAAAAATTTCAGAATTGCACCGTGCAGTGTGGAGATATTACTGTTTGTGCATTTACAATATTCATTGATTTTTGCCATTGAAAAACATGTTTTTCATATACCAGAAATGTTTGAAGCTACTGACTGAATGAAAGGAGCTGGCATCTCACTCTCTTTGAATCTTCTTTATCATGCTAGGATTAACAGGAAAAAGCTAAAAATTTCAGAATTGCACCGTGCAATGTGGAGATATTACTGTTTGTGCATTTACAATATTCATTGATTTTTGCCATTGAAAAACGTCCAGAAATGTTTGAAGCTACTGACTGAATGAAAGGAGCTGGCATCTCACTCTCTTTGAATCTTCTTTATCATGCTAGGATTAGCAGGAAAAAGCAAAAAATTTCAGAATTGCACCGTGCAATGTGGAGATATTACTGTTTGTGCATTTACAATATTCATTGATTTTTGCCATTGAAAAACGTCCAGAAATGTTTGAAGCTACTGACTGAATGAAAGGAGCTGGCATCTCACTCTCTTTGAATCTTCTTTATCATGCTAGGATTAGCAGGAAAAAGCAAAAAATTTCAGAATTGCACCTTGCAATGTGGAGATATTACTGTTTGTGCCTTTACAATATTCATTGATTTTTGCCATTGAAAAACGTCCAGAAATGTTTGAAGCTACTGACTGAATGAAAGGAGCTGGCATCTCACTCTCTTTGAATCTTCTTTATCATGCTAGGATTAACAGGAAAAAGCTAAAAATTTCAGAATTGCACCGTGCAATGTGGAGATATTACTGTTTGTGCATTTACAATATTCATTGATTTTTGCCATTGAAAAACATGTTTTTCATATACCAGAAATGTTTGAAGCTACTGACTGAATGAAAGGAGCTGGCATCTCACTCTCTTTGAATCTTCTTTATCATGCTAGGATTAACAGGAAAAAGCTAAAAATTTCAGAATTGCACCGTGCAATGTGGAGATATTACTGTTTGTGCATTTACAATATTCATTGATTTTTGCCATTGAAAAACATGTTTTTCATATACCAGAAATGTTTGAAGCTACTGACTGAATGAAAGGAGCTGGCATCTCACTCTCTTTGAATCTTCTTTATCATGCTAGGATTAACAGGAAAAAGCTAAAAATTTCAGAATTGCACCGTGCAATGTGGAGATATTACTGTTTGTGCATTTACAATATTCATTGATTTTTGCCATTGAAAAACGTCCAGAAATGTTTGAAGCTACTGACTGAATGAAAGGAGCTGGCATCTCACTCTCTTTGAATCTTCTTTATCATGCTAGGATTAGCAGGAAAAAGCAAAAAATTTCAGAATTGCACCTTGCAATGTGGAGATATTACTGTTTGTGCATTTACAATATTCATTGATTTTTGCCATTGAAAAACATGTTTTTCATATACCAGAAATGTTTGAAGCTACTGACTGAATGAAAGGAGCTGGCATCTCACTCTCTTTGAATCTTCTTTATCATGCTAGGATTAACAGGAAAAAGCTAAAAATTTCAGAATTGCACCGTGCAATGTGGAGATATTACTGTTTGTGCATTTACAATATTCATTGATTTTTGCCATTGAAAAACATGTTTTTCATATACCAGAAATGTTTGAAGCTACTGACTGAATGAAAGGAGCTGGCATCTCACTCTCTTTGAATCTTCTTTATCATGCTAGGATTAGCAGGAAAAAGCTAAAAATTTCAGAATTGCACCTTGCAATGTGGAGATATTACTGTTTGTGCATTTACAATATTCATTGATTTTTGCCATTGAAAAACGTCCAGAAATGTTTGAAGCTACTGACTGAATGAAAGGAGCTGGCATCTCACTCTCTTTGAATCTTCTTTATCATGCTAGGATTAACAGGAAAAAGCTAAAAATTTCAGAATTGCACCGTGCAATGTGGAGATATTACTGTTTGTGCATTTACAATATTCATTGATTTTTGCCATTGAAAAACATGTTTTTCATATACCAGAAATGTTTGAAGCTACTGACTGAATGAAAGGAGCTGGCATCTCACTCTCTTTGAATCTTCTTTATCATGCTAGGATTAACAGGAAAAAGCTAAAAATTTCAGAATTGCACCGTGCAATGTGGAGATATTACTGTTTGTGCATTTACAATATTCATTGATTTTTGCCATTGAAAAACATGTTTTTCATATACCAGAAATGTTTGAAGCTACTGACTGAATGAAAGGAGCTGGCATCTCACTCTCTTTGAATCTTCTTTATCATGCTAGGATTAGCAGGAAAAAGCAAAAAATTTCAGAATTGCACCGTGCAATGTGGAGATATTACTGTTTGTGCATTTACAATATTCATTGATTTTTGCCATTGAAAAACATGTTTTTCATATACCAGAAATGTTTGAAGCTACTGACTGAATGAAAGGAGCTGGCATCTCACTCTCTTTGAATCTTCTTTATCATGCTAGGATTAGCAGGAAAAAGCAAAAAATTTCAGAATTGCACCGTGCAATGTGGAGATATTACTGTTTGTGCATTTACAATATTCATTGATTTTTGCCATTGAAAAACATGTTTTTCATATACCAGAAATGTTTGAAGCTACTGACTGAATGAAAGGAGCTGGCATCTCACTCTCTTTGAATCTTCTTTATCATGCTAGGATTAGCAGGAAAAAGCAAAAAATTTCAGAATTGCACCTTGCAATGTGGAGATATTACTGTTTGTGCATTTACAATATTCATTGATTTTTGCCATTGAAAAACATGTTTTTCATATACCAGAAATGTTTGAAGCTACTGACTGAATGAAAGGAGCTGGCATCTCACTCTCTTTGAATCTTCTTTATCATGCTAGGATTAACAGGAAAAAGCTAAAAATTTCAGAATTGCACCGTGCAATGTGGAGATATTACTGTTTGTGCATTTACAATATTCATTGATTTTTGCCATTGAAAAACGTCCAGAAATGTTTGAAGCTACTGACTGAATGAAAGGAGCTGGCATCTCACTCTCTTTGAATCTTCTTTATCATGCTAGGATTAGCAGGAAAAAGCAAAAAATTTCAGAATTGCACCGTGCAATGTGGAGATATTACTGTTTGTGCATTTACAATATTCATTGATTTTTGCCATTGAAAAACATGTTTTTCATATACCAGAAATGTTTGAAGCTACTGACTGAATGAAAGGAGCTGGCATCTCACTCTCTTTGAATCTTCTTTATCATGCTAGGATTAGCAGGAAAAAGCAAAAAATTTCAGAATTGCACCTTGCAATGTGGAGATATTACTGTTTGTGCATTTACAATATTCATTGATTTTTGCCATTGAAAAACATGTTTTTCATATACCAGAAATGTTTGAAGCTACTGACTGAATGAAAGGAGCTGGCATCTCACTCTCTTTGAATCTTCTTTATCATGCTAGGATTAACAGGAAAAAGCTAAAAATTTCAGAATTGCACCGTGCAATGTGGAGATATTACTGTTTGTGCATTTACAATATTCATTGATTTTTGCCATTGAAAAACATGTTTTTCATATACCAGAAATGTTTGAAGCTACTGACTGAATGAAAGGAGCTGGCATCTCACTCTCTTTGAATCTTCTTTATCATGCTAGGATTAACAGGAAAAAGCTAAAAATTTCAGAATTGCACCGTGCAATGTGGAGATATTACTGTTTGTGCATTTACAATATTCATTGATTTTTGCCATTGAAAAACGTCCAGAAATGTTTGAAGCTACTGACTGAATGAAAGGAGCTGGCATCTCACTCTCTTTGAATCTTCTTTATCATGCTAGGATTAGCAGGAAAAAGCAAAAAATTTCAGAATTGCACCGTGCAATGTGGAGATATTACTGTTTGTGCATTTACAATATTCATTGATTTTTGCCATTGAAAAACGTCCAGAAATGTTTGAAGCTACTGACTGAATGAAAGGAGCTGGCATCTCACTCTCTTTGAATCTTCTTTATCATGCTAGTATTAACAGGAAAAAGCTAAAAATTTCAGAATTGCACCGTGCAATGTGGAGATATTACTGTTTGTGCATTTACAATATTCATTGATTTTTGCCATTGAAAAACATGTTTTTCATATACCAGAAATGTTTGAAGCTACTGACTGAATGAAAGGAGCTGGCATCTCACTCTCTTTGAATCTTCTTTATCATGCTAGGATTAACAGGAAAAAGCTAAAAATTTCAGAATTGCACCGTGCAATGTGGAGATATTACTGTTTGTGCATTTACAATATTCATTGATTTTTGCCATTGAAAAACATGTTTTTCATATACCAGAAATGTTTGAAGCTACTGACTGAATGAAAGGAGCTGGCATCTCACTCTCTTTGAATCTTCTTTATCATGCTAGGATTAACAGGAAAAAGCTAAAAATTTCAGAATTGCACCGTGCAATGTGGAGATATTACTGTTTGTGCATTTACAATATTCATTGATTTTTGCCATTGAAAAACATGTTTTTCATATACCAGAAATGTTTGAAGCTACTGACTGAATGAAAGGAGCTGGCATCTCACTCTCTTTGAATCTTCTTTATCATGCTAGGATTAACAGGAAAAAGCAAAAAATTTCAGAATTGCACCGTGCAATGTGGAGATATTACTGTTTGTGCATTTACAATATTCATTGATTTTTGCCATTGAAAAACATGTTTTTCATATACCAGAAATGTTTGAAGCTACTGACTGAATGAAAGGAGCTGGCATCTCACTCTCTTTGAATCTTCTTTATCATGCTAGGATTAACAGGAAAAAGCTAAAAATTTCAGAATTGCACCGTGCAATGTGGAGATATTACTGTTTGTGCATTTACAATATTCATTGATTTTTGCCATTGAAAAACGTCCAGAAATGTTTGAAGCTACTGACTGAATGAAAGGAGCTGGCATCTCACTCTCTTTGAATCTTCTTTATCATGCTAGGATTAGCAGGAAAAAGCAAAAAATTTCAGAATTGCACCTTGCAATGTGGAGATATTACTGTTTGTGCATTTACAATATTCATTGATTTTTGCCATTGAAAAACATGTTTTTCATATACCAGAAATGTTTGAAGCTACTGACTGAATGAAAGGAGCTGGCATCTCACTCTCTTTGAATCTTCTTTATCATGCTAGGATTAACAGGAAAAAGCTAAAAATTTCAGAATTGCACCGTGCAATGTGGAGATATTACTGTTTGTGCATTTACAATATTCATTGATTTTTGCCATTGAAAAACATGTTTTTCATATACCAGAAATGTTTGAAGCTACTGACTGAATGAAAGGAGCTGGCATCTCACTCTCTTTGAATCTTCTTTATCATGCTAGGATTAACAGGAAAAAGCTAAAAATTTCAGAATTGCACCGTGCAATGTGGAGATATTACTGTTTGTGCATTTACAATATTCATTGATTTTTGCCATTGAAAAACGTCCAGAAATGTTTGAAGCTACTGACTGAATGAAAGGAGCTGGCATCTCACTCTCTTTGAATCTTCTTTATCATGCTAGGATTAGCAGGAAAAAGCAAAAAATTTCAGAATTGCACCGTGCAATGTGGAGATATTACTGTTTGTGCATTTACAATATTCATTGATTTTTGCCATTGAAAAACATGTTTTTCATATACCAGAAATGTTTGAAGCTACTGACTGAATGAAAGGAGCTGGCATCTCACTCTCTTTGAATCTTCTTTATCATGCTAGGATTAGCAGGAAAAAGCAAAAAATTTCAGAATTGCACCTTGCAATGTGGAGATATTACTGTTTGTGCATTTACAATATCCATTGATTTTTGCCATTGAAAAACATGTTTTTCATATACCAGAAATGTTTGAAGCTACTGACTGAATGAAAGGAGCTGGCATCTCACTCTCTTTGAATCTTCTTTATCATGCTAGGATTAACAGGAAAAAGCTAAAAATTTCAGAATTGCACCTTGCAATGTGGAGATATTACTGTTTGTGCATTTACAATATTCATTGATTTTTGCCATTGAAAAACATGTTTTTCATATACCAGAAATGTTTGAAGCTACTGACTGAATGAAAGGAGCTGGCATCTCACTCTCTTTGAATCTTCTTTATCATGCTAGGATTAACAGGAAAAAGCAAAAAATTTCAGAATTGCACCTTGCAATGTGGAGATATTACTGTTTGTGCATTTACAATATTCATTGATTTTTGCCATTGAAAAACATGTTTTTCATATACCAGAAATGTTTGAAGCTACTGACTGAATGAAAGGAGCTGGCATCTCACTCTCTTTGAATCTTCTTTATCATGCTAGGATTAACAGGAAAAAGCTAAAAATTTCAGAATTGCACCGTGCAATGTGGAGATATTACTGTTTGTGCATTTACAATATTCATTGATTTTTGCCATTGAAAAACGTCCAGAAATGTTTGAAGCTACTGACTGAATGAAAGGAGCTGGCATCTCACTCTCTTTGAATCTTCTTTATCATGCTAGGATTAGCAGGAAAAAGCTAAAAATTTCAGAATTGCACCTTGCAATGTGGAGATATTACTGTTTGTGCATTTACAATATTCATTGATTTTTGCCATTGAAAAACATGTTTTTCATATACCAGAAATGTTTGAAGCTACTGACTGAATGAAAGGAGCTGGCATCTCACTCTCTTTGAATCTTCTTTATCATGCTAGGATTAGCAGGAAAAAGCAAAAAATTTCAGAATTGCACCTTGCAATGTGGAGATATTACTGTTTGTGCATTTACAATATTCATTGATTTTTGCCATTGAAAAACGTCCAGAAATATTTGAAGCTACTGACTGAATGAAAGGAGCTGGCATCTCACTCTCTTTGAATCTTCTTTATCATGCTAGGATTAACAGGAAAAAGCTAAAAATTTCAGAATTGCACCTTGCAATGTGGAGATATTACTGTTTGTGCATTTACAATATTCATTGATTTTTGCCATTGAAAAACATGTTTTTCATATACCAGAAATGTTTGAAGCTACTGACTGAATGAAAGGAGCTGGCATCTCACTCTCTTTGAATCTTCTTTATCATGCTAGGATTAGCAGGAAAAAGCAAAAAATTTCAGAATTGCACCTTGCAATGTGGAGATATTACTGTTTGTGCATTTACAATATTCATTGATTTTTGCCATTGAAAAACATGTTTTTCATATACCAGAAATGTTTGAAGCTACTGACTGAATGAAAGGAGCTGGCATCTCACTCTCTTTGAATCTTCTTTATCATGCTAGGATTAACAGGAAAAAGCTAAAAATTTCAGAATTGCACCGTGCAATGTGGAGATATTACTGTTTGTGCATTTACAATATTCATTGATTTTTGCCATTGAAAAACGTCCAGAAATGTTTGAAGCTACTGACTGAATGAAAGGAGCTGGCATCTCACTCTCTTTGAATCTTCTTTATCATGCTAGGATTAGCAGGAAAAAGCAAAAAATTTCAGAATTTCACCGTGCAATGTGGAGATATTACTGTTTGTGCATTTACAATATTCATTGATTTTTGCCATTGAAAAACATGTTTTTCATATACCAGAAATGTTTGAAGCTACTGACTGAATGAAAGGAGCTGGCATCTCACTCTCTTTGAATCTTCTTTATCATGCTAGGATTAGCAGGAAAAAGCAAAAAATTTCAGAATTGCACCTTGCAATGTGGAGATATTACTGTTTGTGCATTTACAATATTCATTGATTTTTGCCATTGAAAAACATGTTTTTCATATACCAGAAATGTTTGAAGCTACTGACTGAATGAAAGGAGCTGGCATCTCACTCTCTTTGAATCTTCTTTATCATGCTAGGATTAACAGGAAAAAGCTAAAAATTTCAGAATTGCACCGTGCAATGTGGAGATATTACTGTTTGTGCATTTACAATATTCATTGATTTTTGCCATTGAAAAACGTCCAGAAATGTTTGAAGCTACTGACTGAATGAAAGGAGCTGGCATCTCACTCTCTTTGAATCTTCTTTATCATGCTAGGATTAGCAGGAAAAAGCAAAAAATTTCAGAATTGCACCGTGCAATGTGGAGATATTACTGTTTGTGCATTTACAATATTCATTGATTTTTGCCATTGAAAAACATGTTTTTCATATACCAGAAATGTTTGAAGCTACTGACTGAATGAAAGGAGCTGGCATCTCACTCTCTTTGAATCTTCTTTATCATGCTAGGATTAACAGGAAAAAGCAAAAAATTTCAGAATTGCACCGTGCAATGTGGAGATATTACTGTTTGTGCATTTACAATATTCATTGATTTTTGCCATTGAAAAACATGTTTTTCATATACCAGAAATGTTTGAAGCTACTGACTGAATGAAAGGAGCTGGCATCTCACTCTCTTTGAATCTTCTTTATCATGCTAGGATTAGCAGGAAAAAGCAAAAAATTTCAGAATTGCACCTTGCAATGTGGAGATATTACTGTTTGTGCATTTACAATATTCATTGATTTTTGCCATTGAAAAACGTCCAGAAATGTTTGAAGCTACTGACTGAATGAAAGGAGCTGGCATCTCACTCTCTTTGAATCTTCTTTATCATGCTAGGATTAGCAGGAAAAAGCAAAAAATTTCAGAATTGCACCGTGCAATGTGGAGATATTACTGTTTGTGCATTTACAATATTCATTGATTTTTGCCATTGAAAAACATGTTTTTCATATACCAGAAATGTTTGAAGCTACTGACTGAATGAAAGGAGCTGGCATCTCACTCTCTTTGAATCTTCTTTATCATGCTAGGATTAACAGGAAAAAGCTAAAAATTTCAGAATTGCACCGTGCAATGTGGAGATATTACTGTTTGTGCATTTACAATATTCATTGATTTTTGCCATTGAAAAACGTCCAGAAATGTTTGAAGCTACTGACTGAATGAAAGGAGCTGGCATCTCACTCTCTTTGAATCTTCTTTATCATGCTAGGATTAGCAGGAAAAAGCAAAAAATTTCAGAATTGCACCGTGCAATGTGGAGATATTACTGTTTGTGCATTTACAATATTCATTGATTTTTGCCATTGAAAAACATGTTTTTCATATACCAGAAATGTTTGAAGCTACTGACTGAATGAAAGGAGCTGGCATCTCACTCTCTTTGAATCTTCTTTATCATGCTAGGATTAACAGGAAAAAGCTAAAAATTTCAGAATTGCACCTTGCAATGTGGAGATATTACTGTTTGTGCATTTACAATATTCATTGATTTTTGCCATTGAAAAACGTCCAGAAATGTTTGAAGCTACTGACTGAATGAAAGGAGCTGGCATCTCACTCTCTTTAAATCTTCTTTATCATGCTAGGATTAACAGGAAAAAGCTAAAAATTTCAGAATTGCACCGTGCAATGTGGAGATATTACTGTTTGTGCATTTACAATATTCATTGATTTTTGCCATTGAAAAACATGTTTTTCATATACCAGAAATGTTTGAAGCTACTGACTGAATGAAAGGAGCTGGCATCTCACTCTCTTTGAATCTTCTTTATCATGCTAGGATTAGCAGGAAAAAGCTAAAAATTTCAGAATTGCACCTTGCAATGTGGAGATATTACTGTTTGTGCATTTACAATATTCATTGATTTTTGCCATTGAAAAACATGTTTTTCATATACCAGAAATGTTTGAAGCTACTGACTGAATGAAAGGAGCTGGCATCTCACTCTCTTTGAATCTTCTTTATCATGCTAGGATTAACAGGAAAAAGCTAAAAATTTCAGAATTGCACCTTGCAATGTGGAGATATTACTGTTTGTGCATTTACAATATTCATTGATTTTTGCCATTGAAAAACATGTTTTTCATATACCAGAAATGTTTGAAGCTACTGACTGAATGAAAGGAGCTGGCATCTCACTCTCTTTGAATCTTCTTTATCATGCTAGGATTAACAGGAAAAAGCTAAAAATTTCAGAATTGCACCGTGCAATGGGGAGATATTACTGTTTGTGCATTTACAATATTCATTGATTTTTGCCATTGAAAAACGTCCAGAAATGTTTGAAGCTACTGACTGAATGAAAGGAGCTGGCATCTCACTCTCTTTGAATCTTCTTTATCATGCTAGGATTAGCAGGAAAAAGCAAAAAATTTCAGAATTGCACCGTGCAATGTGGAGATATTACTGTTTGTGCATTTACAATATTCATTGATTTTTGCCATTGAAAAACATGTTTTTCATATACCAGAAATGTTTGAAGCTACTGACTGAATGAAAGGAGCTGGCATCTCACTCTCTTTGAATCTTCTTTATCATGCTAGGATTAACAGGAAAAAGCTAAAAATTTCAGAATTGCACCTTGCAATGTGGAGATATTACTGTTTGTGCATTTACAATATTCATTGATTTTTGCCATTGAAAAACGTCCAGAAATGTTTGAAGCTACTGACTGAATGAAAGGAGCTGGCATCTCACTCTCTTTGAATCTTCTTTATCATGCTAGGATTAACAGGAAAAAGCAAAAAATTTCAGAATTGCACCGTGCAATGTGGAGATATTACTGTTTGTGCATTTACAATATTCATTGATTTTTGCCATTGAAAAACATGTTTTTCATATACCAGAAATGTTTGAAGCTACTGACTGAATGAAAGGAGCTGGCATCTCACTCTCTTTGAATCTTCTTTATCATGCTAGGATTAACAGGAAAAAGCAAAAAATTTCAGAATTGCACCTTGCAATGTGGAGATATTACTGTTTGTGCATTTACAATATTCATTGATTTTTGCCATTGAAAAACATGTTTTTCATATACCAGAAATGTTTGAAGCTACTGACTGAATGAAAGGAGCTGGCATCTCACTCTCTTTGAATCTTCTTTATCATGCTAGGATTAACAGGAAAAAGCTAAAAATTTCAGAATTGCACCGTGCAATGTGGAGATATTACTGTTTGTGCATTTACAATATTCATTGATTTTTGCCATTGAAAAACGTCCAGAAATGTTTGAAGCTACTGACTGAATGAAAGGAGCTGGCATCTCACTCTCTTTGAATCTTCTTTATCATGCTAGGATTAACAGGAAAAAGCTAAAAATTTCAGAATTGCACCTTGCAATGTGGAGATATTACTGTTTGTGCATTTACAATATTCATTGATTTTTGCCATTGAAAAACATGTTTTTCATATACCAGAAATGTTTGAAGCTACTGACTGAATGAAAGGAGCTGGCATCTCACTCTCTTTGAATCTTCTTTATCATGCTAGGATTAGCAGGAAAAAGCAAAAAATTTCAGAATTGCACCTTGCAATGTGGAGATATTACTGTTTGTGCATTTACAATATTCATTGATTTTTGCCATTGAAAAACATGTTTTTCATATACCAGAAATGTTTGAAGCTACTGACTGAATGAAAGGAGCTGGCATCTCACTCTCTTTGAATCTTCTTTATCATGCTAGGATTAACAGGAAAAAGCTAAAAATTTCAGAATTGCACCGTGCAATGTGGAGATATTACTGTTTGTGCATTTACAATATTCATTGATTTTTGCCATTGAAAAACGTCCAGAAATGTTTGAAGCTACTGACTGAATGAAAGGAGCTGGCATCTCACTCTCTTTGAATCTTCTTTATCATGCTAGGATTAACAGGAAAAAGCTAAAAATTTCAGAATTGCACCTTGCAATGTGGAGATATTACTGTTTGTGCATTTACAATATTCATTGATTTTTGCCATTGAAAAACATGTTTTTCATATACCAGAAATGTTTGAAGCTACTGACTGAATGAAAGGAGCTGGCATCTCACTCTCTTTGAATCTTCTTTATCATGCTAGGATTAGCAGGAAAAAGCAAAAAATTTCAGAATTGCACCTTGCAATGTGGAGATATTACTGTTTGTGCATTTACAATATTCATTGATTTTTGCCATTGAAAAACATGTTTTTCATATACCAGAAATGTTTGAAGCTACTGACTGAATGAAAGGAGCTGGCATCTCACTCTCTTTGAATCTTCTTTATCATGCTAGGATTAACAGGAAAAAGCTAAAAATTTCAGAATTGCACCGTGCAATGTGGAGATATTACTGTTTGTGCATTTACAATATTCATTGATTTTTGCCATTGAAAAACGTCCAGAAATGTTTGAAGCTACTGACTGAATGAAAGGAGCTGGCATCTCACTCTCTTTGAATCTTCTTTATCATGCTAGGATTAGCAGGAAAAAGCAAAAAATTTCAGAATTGCACCGTGCAATGTGGAGATATTACTGTTTGTGCATTTACAATATTCATTGATTTTTGCCATTGAAAAACATGTTTTTCATATACCAGAAATGTTTGAAGCTACTGACTGAATGAAAGGAGCTGGCATCTCACTCTCTTTGAATCTTCTTTATCATGCTAGGATTAACAGGAAAAAGCTAAAAATTTCAGAATTGCACCTTGCAATGTGGAGATATTACTGTTTGTGCATTTACAATATTCATTGATTTTTGCCATTGAAAAACGTCCAGAAATGTTTGAAGCTACTGACTGAATGAAAGGAGCTGGCATCTCACTCTCTTTGAATCTTCTTTATCATGCTAGGATTAACAGGAAAAAGCAAAAAATTTCAGAATTGCACCGTGCAATGTGGAGATATTACTGTTTGTGCATTTACAATATTCATTGATTTTTGCCATTGAAAAACATGTTTTTCATATACCAGAAATGTTTGAAGCTACTGACTGAATGAAAGGAGCTGGCATCTCACTCTCTTTGAATCTTCTTTATCATGCTAGGATTAACAGGAAAAAGCAAAAAATTTCAGAATTGCACCTTGCAATGTGGAGATATTACTGTTTGTGCATTTACAATATTCATTGATTTTTGCCATTGAAAAACATGTTTTTCATATACCAGAAATGTTTGAAGCTACTGACTGAATGAAAGGAGCTGGCATCTCACTCTCTTTGAATCTTCTTTATCATGCTAGGATTAACAGGAAAAAGCTAAAAATTTCAGAATTGCACCGTGCAATGTGGAGATATTACTGTTTGTGCATTTACAATATTCATTGATTTTTGCCATTGAAAAACGTCCAGAAATGTTTGAAGCTACTGACTGAATGAAAGGAGCTGGCATCTCACTCTCTTTGAATCTTCTTTATCATGCTAGGATTAACAGGAAAAAGCTAAAAATTTCAGAATTGCACCTTGCAATGTGGAGATATTACTGTTTGTGCATTTACAATATTCATTGATTTTTGCCATTGAAAAACATGTTTTTCATATACCAGAAATGTTTGAAGCTACTGACTGAATGAAAGGAGCTGGCATCTCACTCTCTTTGAATCTTCTTTATCATGCTAGGATTAGCAGGAAAAAGCAAAAAATTTCAGAATTGCACCTTGCAATGTGGAGATATTACTGTTTGTGCATTTACAATATTCATTGATTTTTGCCATTGAAAAACATGTTTTTCATATACCAGAAATGTTTGAAGCTACTGACTGAATGAAAGGAGCTGGCATCTCACTCTCTTTGAATCTTCTTTATCATGCTAGGATTAACAGGAAAAAGCTAAAAATTTCAGAATTGCACCGTGCAATGTGGAGATATTACTGTTTGTGCATTTACAATATTCATTGATTTTTGCCATTGAAAAACGTCCAGAAATGTTTGAAGCTACTGACTGAATGAAAGGAGCTGGCATCTCACTCTCTTTGAATCTTCTTTATCATGCTAGGATTAACAGGAAAAAGCTAAAAATTTCAGAATTGCACCTTGCAATGTGGAGATATTACTGTTTCTGCATTTACAATATTCATTGATTTTTGCCATTGAAAAACATGTTTTTCATATACCAGAAATGTTTGAAGCTACTGACTGAATGAAAGGAGCTGGCATCTCACTCTCTTTGAATCTTCTTTATCATGCTAGGATTAGCAGGAAAAAGCAAAAAATTTCAGAATTGCACCTTGCAATGTGGAGATATTACTGTTTGTGCATTTACAATATTCATTGATTTTTGCCATTGAAAAACATGTTTTTCATATACCAGAAATGTTTGAAGCTACTGACTGAATGAAAGGAGCTGGCATCTCACTCTCTTTGAATCTTCTTTATCATGCTAGGATTAACAGGAAAAAGCTAAAAATTTCAGAATTGCACCGTGCAATGTGGAGATATTACTGTTTGTGCATTTACAATATTCATTGATTTTTGCCATTGAAAAACGTCCAGAAATGTTTGAAGCTACTGACTGAATGAAAGGAGCTGGCATCTCACTCTCTTTGAATCTTCTTTATCATGCTAGGATTAGCAGGAAAAAGCAAAAAATTTCAGAATTGCACCGTGCAATGTGGAGATATTACTGTTTGTGCATTTACAATATTCATTGATTTTTGCCATTGAAAAACATGTTTTTCATATACCAGAAATGTTTGAAGCTACTGACTGAATGAAAGGAGCTGGCATCTCACTCTCTTTGAATCTTCTTTATCATGCTAGGATTAACAGGAAAAAGCTAAAAATTTCAGAATTGCACCGTGCAATGTGGAGATATTACTGTTTGTGCATTTACAATATTCATTGATTTTTGCCATTGAAAAACATGTTTTTCATATACCAGAAATGTTTGAAGCTACTGACTGAATGAAAGGAGCTGGCATCTCACTCTCTTTGAATCTTCTTTATCATGCTAGGATTAGCAGGAAAAAGCAAAAAATTTCAGAATTGCACCTTGCAATGTGGAGATATTACTGTTTGTGCATTTACAATATTCATTGATTTTTGCCATTGAAAAACGTCCAGAAATGTTTGAAGCTACTGACTGAATGAAAGGAGCTGGCATCTCACTCTCTTTGAATCTTCTTTATCATGCTAGGATTAGCAGGAAAAAGCAAAAAATTTCAGAATTGCACCGTGCAATGTGGAGATATTACTGTTTGTGCATTTACAATATTCATTGATTTTTGCCATTGAAAAACATGTTTTTCATATACCAGAAATGTTTGAAGCTACTGACTGAATGAAAGGAGCTGGCATCTCACTCTCTTTGAATCTTCTTTATCATGCTAGGATTAACAGGAAAAAGCTAAAAATTTCAGAATTGCACCGTGCAATGTGGAGATATTACTGTTTGTGCATTTACAATATTCATTGATTTTTGCCATTGAAAAATGTCCAGAAATGTTTGAAGCTACTGACTGAATGAAAGGAGCTGGCATCTCACTCTCTTTGAATCTTCTTTATCATGCTAGGATTAGCAGGAAAAAGCAAAAAATTTCAGAATTGCACCGTGCAATGTGGAGATATTACTGTTTGTGCATTTACAATATTCATTGATTTTTGCCATTGAAAAACATGTTTTTCATATACCAGAAATGTTTTAAGCTACTGACTGAATGAAAGGAGCTGGCATCTCACTCTCTTTGAATCTTCTTTATCATGCTAGGATTAACAGGAAAAAGCTAAAAATTTCAGAATTGCACCTTGCAATGTGGAGATATTACTGTTTGTGCATTTACAATATTCATTGATTTTTGCCATTGAAAAACGTCCAGAAATGTTTGAAGCTACTGACTGAATGAAAGGAGCTGGAATCTCACTCTCTTTGAATCTTCTTTATCATGCTAGGATTAACAGGAAAAAGCAAAAAATTTCAGAATTGCACCGTGCAATGTGGAGATATTACTGTTTGTGCATTTACAATATTCATTGATTTTTGCCATTGAAAAACATGTTTTTCATATACCAGAAATGTTTGAAGCTACTGACTGAATGAAAGGAGCTGGCATCTCACTCTCTTTGAATCTTCTTTATCATGCTAGGATTAGCAGGAAAAAGCTAAAAATTTCAGAATTGCACCTTGCAATGTGGAGATATTACTGTTTGTGCATTTACAATATTCATTGATTTTTGCCATTGAAAAACATGTTTTTCATATACCAGAAATGTTTGAAGCTACTGACTGAATGAAAGGAGCTGGCATCTCACTCTCTTTGAATCTTCTTTATCATGCTAGGATTAACAGGAAAAAGCTAAAAATTTCAGAATTGCACCTTGCAATGTGGAGATATTACTGTTTGTGCATTTACAATATTCATTGATTTTTGCCATTGAAAAACATGTTTTTCATATACCAGAAATGTTTGAAGCTACTGACTGAATGAAAGGAGCTGGCATCTCACTCTCTTTGAATCTTCTTTATCATGCTAGGATTAACAGGAAAAAGCTAAAAATTTCAGAATTGCACCGTGCAATGTGGAGATATTACTGTTTGTGCATTTACAATATTCATTGATTTTTGCCATTGAAAAACGTCCAGAAATGTTTGAAGCTACTGACTGAATGAAAGGAGCTGGCATCTCACTCTCTTTGAATCTTCTTTATCATGCTAGGATTAGCAGGAAAAAGCAAAAAATTTCAGAATTGCACCGTGCAATGTGGAGATATTACTGTTTGTGCATTTACAATATTCATTGATTTTTGCCATTGAAAAACATGTTTTTCATATACCAGAAATGTTTGAAGCTACTGACTGAATGAAAGGAGCTGGCATCTCACTCTCTTTGAATCTTCTTTATCATGCTAGGATTAACAGGAAAAAGCTAAAAATTTCAGAATTGCACCTTGCAATGTGGAGATATTACTGTTTGTGCATTTACAATATTCATTGATTTTTGCCATTGAAAAACGTCCAGAAATGTTTGAAGCTACTGACTGAATGAAAGGAGCTGGCATCTCACTCTCTTTGAATCTTCTTTATCATGCTAGGATTAACAGGAAAAAGCAAAAAATTTCAGAATTGCACCGTGCAATGTGGAGATATTACTGTTTGTGCATTTACAATATTCATTGATTTTTGCCATTGAAAAACATGTTTTTCATATACCAGAAATGTTTGAAGCTACTGACTGAATGAAAGGAGCTGGCATCTCACTCTCTTTGAATCTTCTTTATCATGCTAGGATTAACAGGAAAAAGCAAAAAATTTCAGAATTGCACCTTGCAATGTGGAGATATTACTGTTTGTGCATTTACAATATTCATTGATTTTTGCCATTGAAAAACAAGTTTTTCATATACCAGAAATGTTTGAAGCTACTGACTGAATGAAAGGAGCTGGCATCTCACTCTCTTTGAATCTTCTTTATCATGCTAGGATTAACAGGAAAAAGCTAAAAATTTCAGAATTGCACTGTGCAATGTGGAGATATTACTGTTTGTGCATTTACAATATTCATTGATTTTTGCCATTGAAAAACGTCCAGAAATGTTTGAAGCTACTGACTGAATGAAAGGAGCTGGCATCTCACTCTCTTTGAATCTTCTTTATCATGCTAGGATTAACAGGAAAAAGCTAAAAATTTCAGAATTGCACCTTGCAATGTGGAGATATTACTGTTTGTGCATTTACAATATTCATTGATTTTTGCCATTGAAAAACATGTTTTTCATATACCAGAAATGTTTGAAGCTACTGACTGAATGAAAGGAGCTGGCATCTCACTCTCTTTGAATCTTCTGTATCATGCTAGGATTAACAGGAAAAAGCAAAAAATTTCAGAATTGCACCTTGCAATGTGGAGATATTACTGTTTGTGCATTTACAATATTCATTGATTTTTGCCATTGAAAAACATGTTTTTCATATACCAGAAATGTTTGAAGCTACTGACTGAATGAAAGGAGCTGGCATCTCACTCTCTTTGAATCTTCTTTATCATGCTAGGATTAACAGGAAAAAGCTAAAAATTTCAGAATTGCACCGTGCAATGTGGAGATATTACTGTTTGTGCATTTACAATATTCATTGATTTTTGCCATTGAAAAACGTCCAGAAATGTTTGAAGCTACTGACTGAATGAAAGGAGCTGGCATCTCACTCTCTTTGAATCTTCTTTATCATGCTAGGATTAACAGGAAAAAGCTAAAAATTTCAGAATTGCACCGTGCAATGTGGAGATATTACTGTTTGTGCATTTACAATATTCATTGATTTTTGCCATTGAAAAACATGTTTTTCATATACCAGAAATGTTTGAAGCTACTGACTGAATGAAAGGAGCTGGCATCTCACTCTCTTTGAATCTTCTTTATCATGCTAGGATTAACAGGAAAAAGCTAAAAATTTCAGAATTGCACCGTGCAATGTGGAGATATTACTGTTTGTGCATTTACAATATTCATTGATTTTTGCCATTGAAAAACATGTTTTTCATATACCAGAAATGTTTGAAGCTACTGACTGAATGAAAGGAGCTGGCATCTCACTCTCTTTGAATCTTCTTTATCATGCTAGGATTAGCAGGAAAAAGCAAAAAATTTCAGAATTGCACCTTGCAATGTGGAGATATTACTGTTTGTGCATTTACAATATTCATTGATTTTTGCCATTGAAAAACGTCCAGAAATGTTTGAAGCTACTGACTGAATGAAAGGAGCTGGCATCTCACTCTCTTTGAATCTTCTTTATCATGCTAGGATTAGCAGGAAAAAGCAAAAAATTTCAGAATTGCACCGTGCAATGTGGAGATATTACTGTTTGTGCATTTACAATATTCATTGATTTTTGCCATTGAAAAACATGTTTTTCATATACCAGAAATGTTTGAAGCTACTGACTGAATGAAAGGAGCTGGCATCTCACTCTCTTTGAATCTTCTTTATCATGCTAGGATTAGCAGGAAAAAGCTAAAAATTTCAGAATTGCACCTTGCAATGTGGAGATATTACTGTTTGTGCATTTACAATATTCATTGATTTTTGCCATTGAAAAACATGTTTTTCATATACCAGAAATGTTTGAAGCTACTGACTGAATGAAAGGAGCTGGCATCTCACTCTCTTTGAATCTTCTTTATCATGCTAGGATTAACAGGAAAAAGCTAAAAATTTCAGAATTGCACCTTGCAATGTGGAGATATTACTGTTTGTGCATTTACAATATTCATTGATTTTTGCCATTGAAAAACATGTTTTTCATATACCAGAAATGTTTGAAGCTACTGACTGAATGAAAGGAGCTGGCATCTCACTCTCTTTGAATCTTCTTTATCATGCTAGGATTAACAGGAAAAAGCTAAAAATTTCAGAATTGCACCTTGCAATGTGGAGATATTACTGTTTGTGCATTTACAATATTCATTGATTTTTGCCATTGAAAAACATGTTTTTCATATACCAGAAATGTTTGAAGCTACTGACTGAATGAAAGGAGCTGGCATCTCACTCTCTTTGAATCTTCTTTATCATGCTAGGATTAGCAGGAAAAAGCAAAAAATTTCAGAATTGCACCTTGCAATGTGGAGATATTACTGTTTGTGCATTTACAATATTCATTGATTTTTGCCATTGAAAAACATGTTTTTCATATACCAGAAATGTTTGAAGCTACTGACTGAATGAAAGGAGCTGGCATCTCACTCTCTTTGAATCTTCTTTATCATGCTAGGATTAGCAGGAAAAAGCAAAAAATTTCAGAATTGCACCGTGCAATGTGGAGATATTACTGTTTGTGCATTTACAATATTCATTGATTTTTGCCATTGAAAAACATGTTTTTCATATACCAGAAATGTTTGAAGCTACTGACTGAATGAAAGGAGCTGGCATCTCACTCTCTTTGAATCTTCTTTATCATGCTAGGATTAGCAGGAAAAAGCAAAAAATGTCAGAATTGCACCGTGCAATGTGGAAATATTACTGTTTGTGCATTTACAATATTCATTGATTTTTGCCATTGAAAAACATGTTTTTCATATACCAGAAATGTTTGAAGCTACTGACTGAATGAAAGGAGCTGGCATCTCACTCTCTTTGAATCTTCTTTATCATGCTAGGATTAACAGGAAAAAGCTAAAAATTTCAGAATTGCACCTTGCAATGTGGAGATATTACTGTTTGTGCATTTACAATATTCATTGATTTTTGCCATTGAAAAACGTCCAGAAATGTTTGAAGCTACTGACTGAATGAAAGGAGCTGGCATCTCACTCTCTTTGAATCTTCTTTATCATGCTAGGATTAACAGGAAAAAGCAAAAAATTTCAGAATTGCACCGTGCAATGTGGAGATATTACTGTTTGTGCATTTACAATATTCATTGATTTTTGCCATTGAAAAACATGTTTTTCATATACCAGAAATGTTTGAAGCTACTGACTGAATGAAAGGAGCTGGCATCTCACTCTCTTTGAATCTTCTTTATCATGCTAGGATTAGCAGGAAAAAGCAAAAAATTTCAGAATTGCACCGTGCAATGTGGAGATATTACTGTTTGTGCATTTACAATATTCATTGATTTTTGCCATTGAAAAACATGTTTTTCATATACCAGAAATGTTTGAAGCTACTGACTGAATGAAAGGAGCTGGCATCTCACTCTCTTTGAATCTTCTTTATCATGCTAGGATTAGCAGGAAAAAGCTAAAAATTTCAGAATTGCACCTTGCAATGTGGAGATATTACTGTTTGTGCATTTACAATATTCATTGATTTTTGCCATTGAAAAACATGTTTTTCATATACCAGAAATGTTTGAAGCTACTGACTGAATGAAAGGAGCTGGCATCTCACTCTCTTTGAATCTTCTTTATCATGCTAGGATTAGCAGGAAAAAGCTAAAAATTTCAGAATTGCACCTTGCAATGTGGAGATATTACTGTTTGTGCATTTACAATATTCATTGATTTTTGCCATTGAAAAACATGTTTTTCATATACCAGAAATGTTTGAAGCTACTGACTGAATGAAAGGAGCTGGCATCTCACTCTCTTTGAATCTTCTTTATCATGCTAGGATTAGCAGGAAAAAGCTAAAAGTTTCAGAATTGCACCTTGCAATGTGGAGATATTACTGTTTGTGCATTTACAATATTCATTGATTTTTGCCATTGAAAAACATGTTTTTCATATACCAGAAATGTTTGAAGCTACTGACTGAATGAAAGGAGCTGGCATCTCACTCTCTTTGAATCTTCTTTATCATGCTAGGATTAACAGGAAAAAGCTAAAAATTTCAGAATTGCACCGTGCAATGTGGAGATATTACTGTTTGTGCATTTACAATATTCATTGATTTTTGCCATTGAAAAACGTCCAGAAATGTTTGAAGCTACTGACTGAATGAAAGGAGCTGGCATCTCACTCTCTTTGAATCTTCTTTATCATGCTAGGATTAGCAGGAAAAAGCAAAAAATTTCAGAATTGCACCTTGCAATGTGGAGATATTACTGTTTGTGCATTTACAATATTCATTGATTTTTGCCATTCAAAAACATGTTTTTCATATACCAGAAATGTTTGAAGCTACTGACTGAATGAAAGGAGCTGGCATCTCACTCTCTTTGAATCTTCTTTATCATGCTAGGATTAGCAGGAAAAAGCTAAAAATTTCAGAATTGCACCTTGCAATGTGGAGATATTACTGTTTGTGCATTTACAATATTCATTGATTTTTGCCATTGAAAAACGTCCAGAAATGTTTGAAGCTACTGACTGAATGAAAGGAGCTGGCATCTCACTCTCTTTGAATCTTCTTTATCATGCTAGGATTAGCAGGAAAAAGCTAAAAATTTCAGAATTGCACCTTGCAATGTGGAGATATTACTGTTTGTGCATTTACAATATTCATTGATTTTTGCCATTGAAAAACATGTTTTTCATATACCAGAAATGTTTGAAGCTACTGACTGAATGAAAGGAGCTGGCATCTCACTCTCTTTGAATCTTCTTTATCATGCTAGGATTAGCAGGAAAAAGCTAAAAATTTCAGAATTGCACCGTGCAATGTGGAGATATTACTGTTTGTGCATTTACAATATTCATTGATTTTTGCCATTGAAAAACGTCCAGAAATGTTTGAAGCTACTGACTGAATGAAAGGAGCTGGCATCTCACTCTCTTTGAATCTTCTTTATCATGCTAGGATTAGCAGGAAAAAGCAAAAAATTTCAGAATTGCACCGTGCAATGTGGAGATATTACTGTTTGTGCATTTACAATATTCATTGATTTTTGCCATTGAAAAACATGTTTTTCATATACCAGAAATGTTTGAAGCTACTGACTGAATGAAAGGAGCTGGCATCTCACTCTCTTTGAATCTTCTTTATCATGCTAGGATTAGCAGGAAAAAGCAAAAAATTTCAGAATTGCACCTTTCAATGTGGAGATATTACTGTTTGTGCATTTACAATATTCATTGATTTTTGCCATTGAAAAACATGTTTTTCATATACCAGAAATGTTTGAAGCTACTGACTGAATGAAAGGAGCTGGCATCTCACTCTCTTTGAATCTTCTTTATCATTATAGGATTAACAGGAAAAAGCTAAAAATTTCAGAATTGCACCGTGCAATGTGGAGATATTACTGTTTGTGCATTTACAATATTCATTGATTTTTGCCATTGAAAAACGTCCAGAAATGTTTGAAGCTACTGACTGAATGAAAGGAGCTGGCATCTCACTCTCTTTGAATCTTCTTTATCATGCTAGGATTAGCAGGAAAAAGCAAAAAATTTCAGAATTGCACCGTGCAATGTGGAGATATTACTGTTTGTGCATTTACAATATTCATTGATTTTTGCCATTGAAAAACATGTTTTTCATATACCAGAAATGTTTGAAGCTACTGACTGAATGAAAGGAGCTGGCATCTCACTCTCTTTGAATCTTCTTTATCATGCTAGGATTAGCAGGAAAAAGCAAAAAATTTCAGAATTGCACCTTGCAATGTGGAGATATTACTGTTTGTGCATTTACAATATTCATTGATTTTTGCCATTGAAAAACATGTTTTTCATATACCAGAAATGTTTGAAGCTACTGACTGAATGAAAGGAGCTGGCATCTCACTCTCTTTGAATCTTCTTTATCATGCTAGGATTAACAGGAAAAAGCAAAAAATTTCAGAATTGCACCTTGCAATGTGGAGATATTACTGTTTGTGCATTTACAATATTCATTGATTTTTGCCATTGAAAAACATGTTTTTCATATACCAGAAATGTTTGAAGCTACTGACTGAATGAAAGGAGCTGGCATCTCACTCTCTTTGAATCTTCTTTATCATGCTAGGATTAACAGGAAAAAGCAAAAAATTTCAGAATTGCACCTTGCAATGTGGAGATATTACTGTTTGTGCATTTACAATATTCATTGATTTTTGCCATTGAAAAACATGTTTTTCATATACCAGAAATGTTTGAAGCTACTGACTGAATGAAAGGAGCTGGCATCTCACTCTCTTTGAATCTTCTTTATCATGCTAGGATTAACAGGAAAAAGCTAAAAATTTCAGAATTGCACCGTGCAATGTGGAGATATTACTGTTTGTGCATTTACAATATTCATTGATTTTTGCCATTGAAAAACGTCCAGAAATGTTTGAAGCTACTGACTGAATGAAAGGAGCTGGCATCTCACTCTCTTTGAATCTTCTTTATCATGCTAGGATTAGCAGGAAAAAGCAAAAAATTTCAGAATTGCACCGTGCAATGTGGAGATATTACTGTTTGTGCATTTACAATATTCATTGATTTTTGCCATTGAAAAACATGTTTTTCATATACCAGAAATGTTTGAAGCTACTGACTGAATGAAAGGAGCTGGCATCTCACTCTCTTTGAATCTTCTTTATCATGCTAGGATTAACAGGAAAAAGCTAAAAATTTCAGAATTGCACCTTGCAATGTGGAGATATTACTGTTTGTGCATTTACAATATTCATTGATTTTTGCCATTGAAAAACATGTTTTTCATATACCAGAAATGTTTGAAGCTACTGACTGAATGAAAGGAGCTGGCATCTCACTCTCTTTGAATCTTCTTTATCATGCTAGGATTAACAGGAAAAAGCTAAAAATTTCAGAATTGCACCTTGCAATGTGGAGATATTACTGTTTGTGCATTTACAATATTCATTGATTTTTGCCATTGAAAAACATGTTTTTCATATACCAGAAATGTTTGAAGCTACTGACTGAATGAAAGGAGCTGGCATCTCACTCTCTTTGAATCTTCTTTATCATGCTAGGATTAGCAGGAAAAAGCAAAAAATTTCAGAATTGCACCTTGCAATGTGGAGATATTACTGTTTGTGCATTTACAATATTCATTGATTTTTGCCATTGAAAAACATGTTTTTCATATACCAGAAATGTTTGAAGCTACTGACTGAATGAAAGGAGCTGGCATCTCACTCTCTTTGAATCTTCTTTATCATGCTAGGATTAGCAGGAAAAAGCAAAAAATTTCAGAATTGCACCGTGCAATGTGGAGATATTACTGTTTGTGCATTTACAATATTCATTGATTTTTGCCATTGAAAAACATGTTTTTCATATACCAGAAATGTTTGAAGCTACTGACTGAATGAAAGGAGCTGGCATCTCACTCTCTTTGAATCTTCTTTATCATGCTAGGATTAGCAGGAAAAAGCAAAAAATGTCAGAATTGCACCGTGCAATGTGGAAATATTACTGTTTGTGCATTTACAATATTCATTGATTTTTGCCATTGAAAAACATGTTTTTCATATACCAGAAATGTTTGAAGCTACTGACTGAATGAAAGGAGCTGGCATCTCACTCTCTTTGAATCTTCTTTATCATGCTAGGATTAACAGGAAAAAGCTAAAAATTTCAGAATTGCACCTTGCAATGTGGAGATATTACTGTTTGTGCATTTACAATATTCATTGATTTTTGCCATTGAAAAACGTCCAGAAATGTTTGAAGCTACTGACTGAATGAAAGGAGCTGGCATCTCACTCTCTTTGAATCTTCTTTATCATGCTAGGATTAACAGGAAAAAGCAAAAAATTTCAGAATTGCACCGTGCAATGTGGAGATATTACTGTTTGTGCATTTACAATATTCATTGATTTTTGCCATTGAAAAACATGTTTTTCATATACCAGAAATGTTTGAAGCTACTGACTGAATGAAAGGAGCTGGCATCTCACTCTCTTTGAATCTTCTTTATCATGCTAGGATTAGCAGGAAAAAGCAAAAAATTTCAGAATTGCACCGTGCAATGTGGAGATATTACTGTTTGTGCATTTACAATATTCATTGATTTTTGCCATTGAAAAACATGTTTTTCATATACCAGAAATGTTTGAAGCTACTGACTGAATGAAAGGAGCTGGCATCTCACTCTCTTTGAATCTTCTTTATCATGCTAGGATTAGCAGGAAAAAGCTAAAAATTTCAGAATTGCACCTTGCAATGTGGAGATATTACTGTTTGTGCATTTACAATATTCATTGATTTTTGCCATTGAAAAACATGTTTTTCATATACCAGAAATGTTTGAAGCTACTGACTGAATGAAAGGAGCTGGCATCTCACTCTCTTTGAATCTTCTTTATCATGCTAGGATTAGCAGGAAAAAGCTAAAAATTTCAGAATTGCACCTTGCAATGTGGAGATATTACTGTTTGTGCATTTACAATATTCATTGATTTTTGCCATTGAAAAACATGTTTTTCATATACCAGAAATGTTTGAAGCTACTGACTGAATGAAAGGAGCTGGCATCTCACTCTCTTTGAATCTTCTTTATCATGCTAGGATTAGCAGGAAAAAGCTAAAAGTTTCAGAATTGCACCTTGCAATGTGGAGATATTACTGTTTGTGCATTTACAATATTCATTGATTTTTGCCATTGAAAAACATGTTTTTCATATACCAGAAATGTTTGAAGCTACTGACTGAATGAAAGGAGCTGGCATCTCACTCTCTTTGAATCTTCTTTATCATGCTAGGATTAACAGGAAAAAGCTAAAAATTTCAGAATTGCACCGTGCAATGTGGAGATATTACTGTTTGTGCATTTACAATATTCATTGATTTTTGCCATTGAAAAACGTCCAGAAATGTTTGAAGCTACTGACTGAATGAAAGGAGCTGGCATCTCACTCTCTTTGAATCTTCTTTATCATGCTAGGATTAGCAGGAAAAAGCAAAAAATTTCAGAATTGCACCTTGCAATGTGGAGATATTACTGTTTGTGCATTTACAATATTCATTGATTTTTGCCATTCAAAAACATGTTTTTCATATACCAGAAATGTTTGAAGCTACTGACTGAATGAAAGGAGCTGGCATCTCACTCTCTTTGAATCTTCTTTATCATGCTAGGATTAGCAGGAAAAAGCTAAAAATTTCAGAATTGCACCTTGCAATGTGGAGATATTACTGTTTGTGCATTTACAATATTCATTGATTTTTGCCATTGAAAAACGTCCAGAAATGTTTGAAGCTACTGACTGAATGAAAGGAGCTGGCATCTCACTCTCTTTGAATCTTCTTTATCATGCTAGGATTAGCAGGAAAAAGCTAAAAATTTCAGAATTGCACCTTGCAATGTGGAGATATTACTGTTTGTGCATTTACAATATTCATTGATTTTTGCCATTGAAAAACATGTTTTTCATATACCAGAAATGTTTGAAGCTACTGACTGAATGAAAGGAGCTGGCATCTCACTCTCTTTGAATCTTCTTTATCATGCTAGGATTAGCAGGAAAAAGCTAAAAATTTCAGAATTGCACCGTGCAATGTGGAGATATTACTGTTTGTGCATTTACAATATTCATTGATTTTTGCCATTGAAAAACGTCCAGAAATGTTTGAAGCTACTGACTGAATGAAAGGAGCTGGCATCTCACTCTCTTTGAATCTTCTTTATCATGCTAGGATTAGCAGGAAAAAGCAAAAAATTTCAGAATTGCACCGTGCAATGTGGAGATATTACTGTTTGTGCATTTACAATATTCATTGATTTTTGCCATTGAAAAACATGTTTTTCATATACCAGAAATGTTTGAAGCTACTGACTGAATGAAAGGAGCTGGCATCTCACTCTCTTTGAATCTTCTTTATCATGCTAGGATTAGCAGGAAAAAGCAAAAAATGTCAGAATTGCACCGTGCAATGTGGAAATATTACTGTTTGTGCATTTACAATATTCATTGATTTTTGCCATTGAAAAACATGTTTTTCATATACCAGAAATGTTTGAAGCTACTGACTGAATGAAAGGAGCTGGCATCTCACTCTCTTTGAATCTTCTTTATCATGCTAGGATTAACAGGAAAAAGCTAAAAATTTCAGAATTGCACCTTGCAATGTGGAGATATTACTGTTTGTGCATTTACAATATTCATTGATTTTTGCCATTGAAAAACGTCCAGAAATGTTTGAAGCTACTGACTGAATGAAAGGAGCTGGCATCTCACTCTCTTTGAATCTTCTTTATCATGCTAGGATTAACAGGAAAAAGCAAAAAATTTCAGAATTGCACCGTGCAATGTGGAGATATTACTGTTTGTGCATTTACAATATTCATTGATTTTTGCCATTGAAAAACATGTTTTTCATATACCAGAAATGTTTGAAGCTACTGACTGAATGAAAGGAGCTGGCATCTCACTCTCTTTGAATCTTCTTTATCATGCTAGGATTAGCAGGAAAAAGCAAAAAATTTCAGAATTGCACCGTGCAATGTGGAGATATTACTGTTTGTGCATTTACAATATTCATTGATTTTTGCCATTGAAAAACATGTTTTTCATATACCAGAAATGTTTGAAGCTACTGACTGAATGAAAGGAGCTGGCATCTCACTCTCTTTGAATCTTCTTTATCATGCTAGGATTAGCAGGAAAAAGCTAAAAATTTCAGAATTGCACCTTGCAATGTGGAGATATTACTGTTTGTGCATTTACAATATTCATTGATTTTTGCCATTGAAAAACATGTTTTTCATATACCAGAAATGTTTGAAGCTACTGACTGAATGAAAGGAGCTGGCATCTCACTCTCTTTGAATCTTCTTTATCATGCTAGGATTAGCAGGAAAAAGCTAAAAATTTCAGAATTGCACCTTGCAATGTGGAGATATTACTGTTTGTGCATTTACAATATTCATTGATTTTTGCCATTGAAAAACATGTTTTTCATATACCAGAAATGTTTGAAGCTACTGACTGAATGAAAGGAGCTGGCATCTCACTCTCTTTGAATCTTCTTTATCATGCTAGGATTAGCAGGAAAAAGCTAAAAGTTTCAGAATTGCACCTTGCAATGTGGAGATATTACTGTTTGTGCATTTACAATATTCATTGATTTTTGCCATTGAAAAACATGTTTTTCATATACCAGAAATGTTTGAAGCTACTGACTGAATGAAAGGAGCTGGCATCTCACTCTCTTTGAATCTTCTTTATCATGCTAGGATTAACAGGAAAAAGCTAAAAATTTCAGAATTGCACCGTGCAATGTGGAGATATTACTGTTTGTGCATTTACAATATTCATTGATTTTTGCCATTGAAAAACGTCCAGAAATGTTTGAAGCTACTGACTGAATGAAAGGAGCTGGCATCTCACTCTCTTTGAATCTTCTTTATCATGCTAGGATTAGCAGGAAAAAGCAAAAAATTTCAGAATTGCACCTTGCAATGTGGAGATATTACTGTTTGTGCATTTACAATATTCATTGATTTTTGCCATTCAAAAACATGTTTTTCATATACCAGAAATGTTTGAAGCTACTGACTGAATGAAAGGAGCTGGCATCTCACTCTCTTTGAATCTTCTTTATCATGCTAGGATTAGCAGGAAAAAGCTAAAAATTTCAGAATTGCACCTTGCAATGTGGAGATATTACTGTTTGTGCATTTACAATATTCATTGATTTTTGCCATTGAAAAACGTCCAGAAATGTTTGAAGCTACTGACTGAATGAAAGGAGCTGGCATCTCACTCTCTTTGAATCTTCTTTATCATGCTAGGATTAGCAGGAAAAAGCTAAAAATTTCAGAATTGCACCTTGCAATGTGGAGATATTACTGTTTGTGCATTTACAATATTCATTGATTTTTGCCATTGAAAAACATGTTTTTCATATACCAGAAATGTTTGAAGCTACTGACTGAATGAAAGGAGCTGGCATCTCACTCTCTTTGAATCTTCTTTATCATGCTAGGATTAGCAGGAAAAAGCTAAAAATTTCAGAATTGCACCGTGCAATGTGGAGATATTACTGTTTGTGCATTTACAATATTCATTGATTTTTGCCATTGAAAAACGTCCAGAAATGTTTGAAGCTACTGACTGAATGAAAGGAGCTGGCATCTCACTCTCTTTGAATCTTCTTTATCATGCTAGGATTAGCAGGAAAAAGCAAAAAATTTCAGAATTGCACCGTGCAATGTGGAGATATTACTGTTTGTGCATTTACAATATTCATTGATTTTTGCCATTGAAAAACATGTTTTTCATATACCAGAAATGTTTGAAGCTACTGACTGAATGAAAGGAGCTGGCATCTCACTCTCTTTGAATCTTCTTTATCATGCTAGGATTAGCAGGAAAAAGCAAAAAATTTCAGAATTGCACCTTTCAATGTGGAGATATTACTGTTTGTGCATTTACAATATTCATTGATTTTTGCCATTGAAAAACATGTTTTTCATATACCAGAAATGTTTGAAGCTACTGACTGAATGAAAGGAGCTGGCATCTCACTCTCTTTGAATCTTCTTTATCATTATAGGATTAACAGGAAAAAGCTAAAAATTTCAGAATTGCACCGTGCAATGTGGAGATATTACTGTTTGTGCATTTACAATATTCATTGATTTTTGCCATTGAAAAACGTCCAGAAATGTTTGAAGCTACTGACTGAATGAAAGGAGCTGGCATCTCACTCTCTTTGAATCTTCTTTATCATGCTAGGATTAGCAGGAAAAAGCAAAAAATTTCAGAATTGCACCGTGCAATGTGGAGATATTACTGTTTGTGCATTTACAATATTCATTGATTTTTGCCATTGAAAAACATGTTTTTCATATACCAGAAATGTTTGAAGCTACTGACTGAATGAAAGGAGCTGGCATCTCACTCTCTTTGAATCTTCTTTATCATGCTAGGATTAGCAGGAAAAAGCAAAAAATTTCAGAATTGCACCTTGCAATGTGGAGATATTACTGTTTGTGCATTTACAATATTCATTGATTTTTGCCATTGAAAAACATGTTTTTCATATACCAGAAATGTTTGAAGCTACTGACTGAATGAAAGGAGCTGGCATCTCACTCTCTTTGAATCTTCTTTATCATGCTAGGATTAACAGGAAAAAGCAAAAAATTTCAGAATTGCACCTTGCAATGTGGAGATATTACTGTTTGTGCATTTACAATATTCATTGATTTTTGCCATTGAAAAACATGTTTTTCATATACCAGAAATGTTTGAAGCTACTGACTGAATGAAAGGAGCTGGCATCTCACTCTCTTTGAATCTTCTTTATCATGCTAGGATTAACAGGAAAAAGCAAAAAATTTCAGAATTGCACCTTGCAATGTGGAGATATTACTGTTTGTGCATTTACAATATTCATTGATTTTTGCCATTGAAAAACATGTTTTTCATATACCAGAAATGTTTGAAGCTACTGACTGAATGAAAGGAGCTGGCATCTCACTCTCTTTGAATCTTCTTTATCATGCTAGGATTAACAGGAAAAAGCTAAAAATTTCAGAATTGCACCGTGCAATGTGGAGATATTACTGTTTGTGCATTTACAATATTCATTGATTTTTGCCATTGAAAAACATGTTTTTCATATACCAGAAATGTTTGAAGCTACTGACTGAATGAAAGGAGCTGGCATCTCACTCTCTTTGAATCTTCTTTATCATGCTAGGATTAGCAGGAAAAAGCAAAAAATTTCAGAATTGCACCTTGCAATGTGGAGATATTACTGTTTGTGCATTTACAATATTCATTGATTTTTGCCATTGAAAAACGTCCAGAAATGTTTGAAGCTACTGACTGAATGAAAGGAGCTGGCATCTCACTCTCTTTGAATCTTCTTTATCATGCTAGGATTAGCAGGAAAAAGCTAAAAATTTCAGAATTGCACCGTGCAATGTGGAGATATTACTGTTTGTGCATTTACAATATTCATTGATTTTTGCCATTGAAAAACGTCCAGAAATGTTTGAAGCTACTGACTGAATGAAAGGAGCTGGCATCTCACTCTCTTTGAATCTTCTTTATCATGCTAGGATTAGCAGGAAAAAGCAAAAAATTTCAGAATTGCACCGTGCAATGTGGAGATATTACTGTTTGTGCATTTACAATATTCATTGATTTTTGCCATTGAAAAACATGTTTTTCATATACCAGAAATGTTTGAAGCTACTGACTGAATGAAAGGAGCTGGCATCTCACTCTCTTTGAATCTTCTTTATCATGCTAGGATTAGCAGGAAAAAGCAAAAAATTTTAGAATTGCACCGTGCAATGTGGAGATATTACTGTTTGTGCATTTACAATATTCATTGATTTTTGCCATTGAAAAACATGTTTTTCATATACCAGAAATGTTTGAAGCTACTGACTGAATGAAAGGAGCTGGCATCTCACTCTCTTTGAATCTTCTTTATCATGCTAGGATTAACAGGAAAAAGCTAAAAATTTCAGAATTGCACCTTGCAATGTGGAGATATTACTGTTTGTGCATTTACAATATTCATTGATTTTTGCCATTGAAAAACGTCCAGAAATGTTTGAAGCTACTGACTGAATGAAAGGAGCTGGCATCTCACTCTCTTTGAATCTTCTTTATCATGCTAGGATTAACAGGAAAAAGCAAAAAATTTCAGAATTGCACCTTGCAATGTGGAGATATTACTGTTTGTGCATTTACAATATTCATTGATTTTTGCCATTGAAAAACATGTTTTTCATATACCAGAAATGTTTGAAGCTACTGACTGAATGAAAGGAGCTGGCATCTCACTCTCTTTGAATCTTCTTTATCATGCTAGGATTAGCAGGAAAAAGCTAAAAATTTCAGAATTGCACCGTGCAATGTGGAGATATTACTGTTTGTGCATTTACAATATTCATTGATTTTTGCCATTGAAAAACGTCCAGAAATGTTTGAAGCTACTGACTGAATGAAAGGAGCTGGCATCTCACTCTCTTTGAATCTTCTTTATCATGCTAGGATTAGCAGGAAAAAGCTAAAAATTTCAGAATTGCACCTTGCAATGTGGAGATATTACTGTTTGTGCATTTACAATATTCATAGATTTTTGCCATTGAAAAACATGTTTTTCATATACCAGAAATGTTTGAAGCTACTGACTGAATGAAAGGAGCTGGCATCTCACTCTCTTTGAATCTTCTTTATCATGCTAGGATTAACAGGAAAAAGCTAAAAATTTCAGAATTGCACCTTGCAATGTGGAGATATTACTGTTTGTGCATTTACAATATTCATTGATTTTTGCCATTGAAAAACATGTTTTTCATATACCAGAAATGTTTGAAGCTACTGACTGAATGAAAGGAGCTGGCATCTCACTCTCTTTGAATCTTCTTTATCATGCTAGGATTAGCAGGAAAAAGCAAAAAATTTCAGAATTGCACCGTGCAATGTGGAGATATTACTGTTTGTGCATTTACAATATTCATTGATTTTTGCCATTGAAAAACATGTTTTTCATATACCAGAAATGTTTGAAGCTACTGACTGAATGAAAGGAGCTGGCATCTCACTCTCTTTGAATCTTCTTTATCATGCTAGGATTAACAGGAAAAAGCTAAAAATTTCAGAATTGCACCTTGCAATGTGGAGATATTACTGTTTGTGCATTTACAATATTCATTGATTTTTGCCATTGAAAAACGTCCAGAAATGTTTGAAGCTACTGACTGAATGAAAGGAGCTGGCATCTCACTCTCTTTGAATCTTCTTTATCATGCTAGGATTAACAGGAAAAAGCAAAAAATTTCAGAATTGCACCTTGCAATGTGGAGATATTACTGTTTGTGCATTTACAATATTCATTGATTTTTGCCATTGAAAAACATGTTTTTCATATACCAGAAATGTTTGAAGCTACTGACTGAATGAAAGGAGCTGGCATCTCACTCTCTTTGAATCTTCTTTATCATGCTAGGATTAGCAGGAAAAAGCTAAAAATTTCAGAATTGCACCGTGCAATGTGGAGATATTACTGTTTGTGCATTTACAATATTCATTGATTTTTGCCATTGAAAAACGTCCAGAAATGTTTGAAGCTACTGACTGAATGAAAGGAGCTGGCATCTCACTCTCTTTGAATCTTCTTTATCATGCTAGGATTAGCAGGAAAAAGCTAAAAATTTCAGAATTGCACCTTGCAATGTGGAGATATTACTGTTTGTGCATTTACAATATTCATTGATTTTTGCCATTGAAAAACATGTTTTTCATATACCAGAAATGTTTGAAGCTACTGACTGAATGAAAGGAGCTGGCATCTCACTCTCTTTGAATCTTCTTTATCATGCTAGGATTAACAGGAAAAAGCTAAAAATTTCAGAATTGCACCTTGCAATGTGGAGATATTACTGTTTGTGCATTTACAATATTCATTGATTTTTGCCATTGAAAAACATGTTTTTCATATACCAGAAATGTTTGAAGCTACTGACTGAATGAAAGGAGCTGGCATCTCACTCTCTTTGAATCTTCTTTATCATGCTAGGATTAGCAGGAAAAAGCAAAAAATTTCAGAATTGCACCGTGCAATGTGGAGATATTACTGTTTGTGCATTTACAATATTCATTGATTTTTGCCATTGAAAAACGTCCAGAAATGTTTGTAGCTACTGACTGAATGAAAGGAGCTGGCATCTCACTCTCTTTGAATCTTCTTTATCATGCTAGGATTAGCAGGAAAAAGCAAAAAAATTCAGAATTGCACCGTGCAATGTGGAGATATTACTGTTTGTGCATTTACAATATTCATTGATTTTTGCCATTGAAAAACATGTTTTTCATATACCAGAAATGTTTGAAGCTACTGACTGAATGAAAGGAGCTGGCATCTCACTCTCTTTGAATCTTCTTTATCATGCTAGGATTAACAGGAAAAAGCTAAAAATTTCAGAATTGCACCGTGCAATGTGGAGATATTACTGTTTGTGCATTTACAATATTCATTGATTTTTGCCATTGAAAAACGTCCAGAAATGTTTGAAGCTACTGACTGAATGAAAGGAGCTGGCATCTCACTCTCTTTGAATCTTCTTTATCATGCTAGGATTAGCAGGAAAAAGCAAAAAATTTCAGAATTGCACCGTGCAATGTGGAGATATTACTGTTTGTGCATTTACAATATTCATTGATTTTTGCCATTGAAAAACATGTTTTTCATATACCAGAAATGTTTGAAGCTACTGACTGAATGAAAGGAGCTGGCATCTCACTCTCTTTGAATCTTCTTTATCATGCTAGGATTAACAGGAAAAAGCTAAAAATTTCAGAATTGCACCTTGCAATGTGGAGATATTACTGTTTGTGCATTTACAATATTCATTGATTTTTGCCATTGAAAAACGTCCAGAAATGTTTGAAGCTACTGACTGAATGAAAGGAGCTGGCATCTCACTCTCTTTGAATCTTCTTTATCATGCTAGGATTAGCAGGAAAAAGCTAAATATTTCAGAATTGCACCGTGCAATGTGGAGATATTACTGTTTGTGCATTTACAATATTCATTGATTTTTGCCATTGAAAAACGTCCAGAAATGTTTGAAGCTACTGACTGAATGAAAGGAGCTGGCATCTCACTCTCTTTGAATCTTCTTTATCATGCTAGGATTAGCAGGAAAAAGCAAAAAATTTCAGAATTGCAAAGTGCAATGTGGAGATATTACTGTTTGTGCATTTACAATATTCATTGATTTTTGCCATTGAAAAACATGTTTTTCATATACCAGAAATGTTTGAAGCTACTGACTGAATGAAAGGAGCTGGCATCTCACTCTCTTTGAATCTTCTTTATCATGCTAGGATTAGCAGGAAAAAGCAAAAAATTTCAGAATTGCACCGTGCAATGTGGAGATATTACTGTTTGTGCATTTACAATATTCATTGATTTTTGCCATTGAAAAACATGTTTTTCATATACCAGAAATGTTTGAAGCTACTGACTGAATGAAAGGAGCTGGCATCTCACTCTCTTTGAATCTTCTTTATCATGCTAGGATTAACAGGAAAAAGCTAAAAATTTCAGAATTGCACCTTGCAATGTGGAGATATTACTGTTTGTGCATTTACAATATTCATTGATTTTTGCCATTGAAAAACGTCCAGAAATGTTTGAAGCTACTGACTGAATGAAAGGAGCTGGCATCTCACTCTCTTTGAATCTTCTTTATCATGCTAGGATTAACAGGAAAAAGCAAAAAATTTCAGAATTGCACCTTGCAATGTGGAGATATTACTGTTTGTGCATTTACAATATTCATTGATTTTTGCCATTGAAAAACATGTTTTTCATATACCAGAAATGTTTGAAGCTACTGACTGAATGAAAGGAGCTGGCATCTCACTCTCTTTGAATCTTCTTTATCATGCTAGGATTAGCAGGAAAAAGCTAAAAATTTCAGAATTGCACCGTGCAATGTGGAGATATTACTGTTTGTGCATTTACAATATTCATTGATTTTTGCCATTGAAAAACGTCCAGAAATGTTTGAAGCTACTGACTGAATGAAAGGAGCTGGCATCTCACTCTCTTTGAATCTTCTTTATCATGCTAGGATTAGCAGGAAAAAGCTAAAAATTTCAGAATTGCACCTTGCAATGTGGAGATATTTCTGTTTGTGCATTTACAATATTCATTGATTTTTGCCATTGAAAAACATGTTTTTCATATACCAGAAATGTTTGAAGCTACTGACTGAATGAAAGGAGCTGGCATCTCACTCTCTTTGAATCTTCTTTATCATGCTAGGATTAACAGGAAAAAGCTAAAAATTTCAGAATTGCACCTTGCAATGTGGAGATATTACTGTTTGTGCATTTACAATATTCATTGATTTTTGCCATTGAAAAACATGTTTTTCATATACCAGAAATGTTTGAAGCTACTGACTGAATGAAAGGAGCTGGCATCTCACTCTCTTTGAATCTTCTTTATCATGCTAGGATTAGCAGGAAAAAGCAAAAAATTTCAGAATTGCACCGTGCAATGTGGAGATATTACTGTTTGTGCATTTACAATATTCATTGATTTTTGCCATTGAAAAACGTCCAGAAATGTTTGTAGCTACTGACTGAATGAAAGGAGCTGGCATCTCACTCTCTTTGAATCTTCTTTATCATGCTAGGATTAGCAGGAAAAAGCAAAAAAATTCAGAATTGCACCGTGCAATGTGGAGATATTACTGTTTGTGCATTTACAATATTCATTGATTTTTGCCATTGAAAAACATGTTTTTCATATACCAGAAATGTTTGAAGCTACTGACTGAATGAAAGGAGCTGGCATCTCACTCTCTTTGAATCTTCTTTATCATGCTAGGATTAACAGGAAAAAGCTAAAAATTTCAGAATTGCACCGTGCAATGTGGAGATATTACTGTTTGTGCATTTACAATATTCATTGATTTTTGCCATTGAAAAACGTCCAGAAATGTTTGAAGCTACTGACTGAATGAAAGGAGCTGGCATCTCACTCTCTTTGAATCTTCTTTATCATGCTAGGATTAGCAGGAAAAAGCAAAAAATTTCAGAATTGCACTGTGCAATGTGGAGATATTACTGTTTGTGCATTTACAATATTCATTGATTTTTGCCATTGAAAAACATGTTTTTCATATACCAGAAATGTTTGAAGCTACTGACTGAATGAAAGGAGCTGGCATCTCACTCTCTTTGAATCTTCTTTATCATGCTAGGATTAACAGGAAAAAGCTAAAAATTTCAGAATTGCACCTTGCAATGTGGAGATATTACTGTTTGTGCATTTACAATATTCATTGATTTTTGCCATTGAAAAACGTCCAGAAATGTTTGAAGCTACTGACTGAATGAAAGGAGCTGGCATCTCACTCTCTTTGAATCTTCTTTATCATGCTAGGATTAACAGGAAAAAGCAAAAAATTTCAGAATTGCACCGTGCAATGTGGAGATATTACTGTTTGTGCATTTACAATATTCATTGATTTTTGCCATTGAAAAACATGTTTTTCATATACCAGAAATGTTTGAAGCTACTGACTGAATGAAAGGAGCTGGCATCTCACTCTCTTTGAATCTTCTTTATCATGCTAGGATTAGCAGGAAAAAGCTAAAAATTTCAGAATTGCACCTTGCAATGTGGAGATATTACTGTTTGTGCATTTACAATATTCATTGATTTTTGCCATTGAAAAACATGTTTTTCATATACCAGAAATGTTTGAAGCTACTGACTGAATGAAAGGAGCTGGCATCTCACTCTCTTTGAATCTTCTTTATCATGCTAGGATTAGCAGGAAAAAGCAAAAAATTTCAGAATTGCACCGTGCAATGTGGAGATATTACTGTTTGTGCATTTACAATATTCATTGATTTTTGCCATTGAAAAACATGTTTTTCATATACCAGAAATGTTTGAAGCTACTGACTGAATGAAAGGAGCTGGCATCTCACTCTCTTTGAATCTTCTTTATCATGCTAGGATTAACAGGAAAAAGCTAAAAATTTCAGAATTGCACCGTGCAATGTGGAGATATTACTGTTTGTGCATTTACAATATTCATTGATTTTTGCCATTGAAAAACGTCCAGAAATGTTTGAAGCTACTGACTGAATGAAAGGAGCTGGCATCTCACTCTCGTGGAATCTTCTTTATCATGCTAGGATTAGCAGGAAAAAGCAAAAAATTTCAGAATTGCACCGTGCAATGTGGAGATATTACTGTTTGTGCATTTACAATATTCATTGATTTTTGCCATTGAAAAACATGTTTTTCATATACCAGAAATGTTTGAAGCTACTGACTGAATGAAAGGAGCTGGCATCTCACTCTCTTTGAATCTTCTTTATCATGCTAGGATTAACAGGAAAAAGCTAAAAATTTCAGAATTGCACCTTGCAATGTGGAGATATTACTGTTTGTGCATTTACAATATTCATTGATTTTTGCCATTGAAAAACGTCCAGAAATGTTTGAAGCTACTGACTGAATGAAAGGAGCTGGCATCTCACTCTCTTTGAATCTTCTTTATCATGCTAGGATTAACAGGAAAAAGCAAAAAATTTCAGAATTGCACCGTGCAATGTGGAGATATTACTGTTTGTGCATTTACAATATTCATTGATTTTTGCCATTGAAAAACATGTTTTTCATATACCAGAAATGTTTGAAGCTACTGACTGAATGAAAGGAGCTGGCATCTCACTCTCTTTGAATCTTCTTTATCATGCTAGGATTAGCAGGAAAAAGCTAAAAATTTCACAATTGCACCGTGCAATGTGGAGATATTACTGTTTGTGCATTTACAATATTCATTGATTTTTGCCATTGAAAAACATGTTTTTCATATACCAGAAATGTTTGAAGCTACTGACTGAATGAAAGGAGCTGGCATCTCACTCTCTTTGAATCTTCTTTATCATGCTAGGATTAACAGGAAAAAGCTAAAAATTTCAGAATTGCACCGTGCAATGTGGAGATATTACTGTTTGTGCATTTACAATATTCATTGATTTTTGCCATTGAAAAACATGTTTTTCATATACCAGAAATGTTTGAAGCTACTGACTGAATGAAAGGAGCTGGCATCTCACTCTCTTTGAATCTTCTTTATCATGCTAGGATTAACAGGAAAAAGCAAAAAATTTCAGAATTGCACCTTGCAATGTGGAGATATTACTGTTTGTGCATTTACAATATTCATTGATTTTTGCCATTGAAAAACATGTTTTTCATATACCAGAAATGTTTGAAGCTACTGACTGAATGAAAGGAGCTGGCATCTCACTCTCTTTGAATCTTCTTTATCATGCTAGGATTAGCAGGAAAAAGCTAAAAATTTCAGAATTGCACCTTGCAATGTGGAGATATTACTGTTTGTGCATTTACAATATTCATTGATTTTTGCCATTGAAAAACGTCCAGAAATGTTTGAAGCTACTGACTGAATGAAAGGAGCTGGCATCTCACTCTCTTTGAATCTTCTTTATCATGCTAGGATTAACAGGAAAAAGCTAAAAATTTCAGAATTGCACCTTGCAATGTGGAGATATTACTGTTTGTGCATTTACAATATTCATTGATTTTTGCCATTGAAAAACATGTTTTTCATATACCAGAAATGTTTGAAGCTACTGACTGAATGAAAGGAGCTGGCATCTCACTCTCTTTGAATCTTCTTTATCATGCTAGGATTAGCAGGAAAAAGCAAAAAATTTCAGAATTGCACCGTGCAATGTGGAGATATTACTGTTTGCGCATTTACAATATTCATTGATTTTTGCCATTGAAAAACATGTTTTTCATATACCAGAAATGTTTGAAGCTACTGACTGAATGAAAGGAGCTGGCATCTCACTCTCTTTGAATCTTCTTTATCATGCTAGGATTAACAGGAAAAAGCTAAAAATTTCAGAATTGCACCTTGCAATGTGGAGATATTACTGTTTGTGCATTTACAATATTCATTGATTTTTGCCATTGAAAAACGTCCAGAAATGTTTGAAGCTACTGACTGAATGAAAGGAGCTGGCATCTCACTCTCTTTGAATCTTCTTTATCATGCTAGGATTAGCAGGAAAAAGCAAAAAATTTCAGAATTGCACCGTGCAATGTGGAGATATTACTGTTTGTGCATTTACAATATTCATTGATTTTTGCCATTGAAAAACATGTTTTTCATATACCAGAAATGTTTGAAGCTACTGACTGAATGAAAGGAGCTGGCATCTCACTCTCTTTGAATCTTCTTTATCATGCTAGGATTAGCAGGAAAAAGCAAAAAATTTCAGAATTGCACCTTGCAATGTGGAGATATTACTGTTTGTGCATTTACAATATTCATTGATTTTTGCCATTGAAAAACATGTTTTTCATATACCAGAAATGTTTGAAGCTACTGACTGAATGAAAGGAGCTGGCATCTCACTCTCTTTGAATCTTCTTTATCATGCTAGGATTAACAGGAAAAAGCTAAAAATTTCAGAATTGCACCGTGCAATGTGGAAATATTACTGTTTGTGCATTTACAATATTCATTGATTTTTGCCATTGAAAAACATGTTTTTCATATACCAGAAATGTTTGAAGCTACTGACTGAATGAAAGGAGCTGGCATCTCACTCTCTTTGAATCTTCTTTATCATGCTAGGATTAGCAGGAAAAAGCTAAAAATTTCAGAATTGCACCTTGCAATGTGGAGATATTACTGTTTGTGCATTTACAATATTCATTGATTTTTGCCATTGAAAAACGTCCAGAAATGTTTGAAGCTACTGACTGAATGAAAGGAGCTGGCATCTCACTCTCTTTGAATCTTCTTTATCATGCTAGGATTAACAGGAAAAAGCAAAAAATTTCAGAATTGCACCTTGCAATGTGGAGATATTACTGTTTGTGCATTTACAATATTCATTGATTTTTGCCATTGAAAAACATGTTTTTCATATACCAGAAATGTTTGAAGCTACTGACTGAATGAAAGGAGCTGGCATCTCACTCTCTTTGAATCTTCTTTATCATGCTAGGATTAGCAGGAAAAAGCTAAAAATTTCAGAATTGCACATTGCAATGTGGAGATATTACTGTTTGTGCATTTACAATATTCATTGATTTTTGCCATTGAAAAACATGTTTTTCATATACCAGAAATGTTTGAAGCTACTGACTGAATGAAAGGAGCTGGCATCTCACTCTCTTTGAATCTTCTTTATCATGCTAGGATTAGCAGGAAAAAGCAAAAAATTTCAGAATTGCACCGTGCAATGTGGAGATATTACTGTTTGTGCATTTACAATATTCATTGATTTTTGCCATTGAAAAACATGTTTTTCATATACCAGAAATGTTTGAAGCTACTGACTGAATGAAAGGAGCTGGCATCTCACTCTCTTTGAATCTTCTTTATCATGCTAGGATTAACAGGAAAAAGCAAAAAATTTCAGAATTGCACCTTGCAATGTGGAGATATTACTGTTTGTGCATTTACAATATTCATTGATTTTTGCCATTGAAAAACATGTTTTTCATATACCAGAAATGTTTGAAGCTACTGACTGAATGAAAGGAGCTGGCATCTCACTCTCTTTGAATCTTCTTTATCATGCTAGGATTAACAGGAAAAAGCTAAAAATTTCAGAATTGCACCTTGCAATGTGGAGATATTACTGTTTGTGCATTTACAATATTCATTGATTTTTGCCATTGAAAAACGTCCAGAAATGTTTGAAGCTACTGACTGAATGAAAGGAGCTGGCATCTCACTCTCTTTGAATCTTCTTTATCATGCTAGGATTAACAGGAAAAAGCAAAAAATTTCAGAATTGCACCTTGCAATGTGGAGATATTACTGTTTGTGCATTTACAATATTCATTGATTTTTGCCATTGAAAAACATGTTTTTCATATACCAGAAATGTTTGAAGCTACTGACTGAATGAAAGGAGCTGGCATCTCACTCTCTTTGAATCTTCTTTATCATGCTAGGATTAGCAGGAAAAAGCTAAAAATTTCAGAATTGCACCGTGCAATGTGGAGATATTACTGTTTGTGCATTTACAATATTCATTGATTTTTGCCATTGAAAAACGTCCAGAAATGTTTGAAGCTACTGACTGAACGAAAGGAGCTGGCATCTCACTCTCTTTGAATCTTCTTTATCATGCTAGGATTAGCAGGAAAAAGCTAAAAATTTCAGAATTGCACCTTGCAATGTGGAGATATTACTGTTTGTGCATTTACAATATTCATTGATTTTTGCCATTGAAAAACATGTTTTTCATATACCAGAAATGTTTGAAGCTACTGACTGAATGAAAGGAGCTGGCATCTCACTCTCTTTGAATCTTCTTTATCATGCTAGGATTAACAGGAAAAAGCTAAAAATTTCAGAATTGCACCTTGCAATGTGGAGATATTACTGTTTGTGCATTTACAATATTCATTGATTTTTGCCATTGAAAAACATGTTTTTCATATACCAGAAATGTTTGAAGCTACTGACTGAATGAAAGGAGCTGGCATCTCACTCTCTTTGAATCTTCTTTATCATGCTAGGTTTAGCAGGAAAAAGCAAAAAATTTCAGAATTGCACCGTGCAATGTGGAGATATTACTGTTTGTGCATTTACAATATTCATTGATTTTTGCCATTGAAAAACGTCCAGAAATGTTTGAAGCTACTGACTGAATGAAAGGAGCTGGCATCTCACTCTCTTTGAATCTTCTTTATCATGCTAGGATTAGCAGGAAAAAGCAAAAAATTTCAGAATTGCACCGTGCAATGTGGAGATATTACTGTTTGTGCATTTACAATATTCATTGATTTTTGCCATTGAAAAACATGTTTTTCATATACCAGAAATGTTTGAAGCTACTGACTGAATGAAAGGAGCTGGCATCTCACTCTCTTTGAATCTTCTTTATCATGCTAGGATTAACAGGAAAAAGCTAAAAAATTCAGAATTGCACCGTGCAATGTGGAGATATTACTGTTTGTGCATTTACAATATTCATTGATTTTTGCCATTGAAAAACGTCCAGAAATGTTTGAAGCTACTGACTGAATGAAAGGAGCTGGCATCTCACTCTCTTTGAATCTTCTTTATCATGCTAGGATTAGCAGGAAAAAGCAAAAAATTTCAGAATTGCACCGTGCAATGTGGAGATATTACTGTTTGTGCATTTACAATATTCATTGATTTTTGCCATTGAAAAACATGTTTTTCATATACCAGAAATGTTTGAAGCTACTGACTGAATGAAAGGAGCTGGCATCTCACTCTCTTTGAATCTTCTTTATCATGCTAGGATTAACAGGAAAAAGCTAAAAATTTCAGAATTGCACCTTGCAATGTGGAGATATTACTGTTTGTGCATTTACAATATTCATTGATTTTTGCCATTGAAAAACGTCCAGAAATGTTTGAAGCTACTGACTGAATGAAAGGAGCTGGCATCTCACTCTCTTTGAATCTTCTTTATCATGCTAGGATTAACAGGAAAAAGCAAAAAATTTCAGAATTGCACCGTGCAATGTGGAGATATTACTGTTTGTGCATTTACAATATTCATTGATTTTTGCCATTGAAAAACATGTTTTTCATATACCAGAAATGTTTGAAGCTACTGACTGAATGAAAGGAGCTGGCATCTCACTCTCTTTGAATCTTCTTTATCATGCTAGGATTAGCAGGAAAAAGCTAAAAATTTCAGAATTGCACCTTGCAATGTGGAGATATTACTGTTTGTGCATTTACAATATTCATTGATTTTTGCCATTGAAAAACATGTTTTTCATATACCAGAAATGTTTGAAGCTACTGACTGAATGAAAGGAGCTGGCATCTCACTCTCTTTGAATCTTCTTTATCATGCTAGGATTAACAGGAAAAAGCTAAAAATTTCAGAATTGCACCTTGCAATGTGGAGATATTACTGTTTGTGCATTTACAATATTCATTGATTTTTGCCATTGAAAAACATGTTTTTCATATACCAGAAATGTTTGAAGCTACTGACTGAATGAAAGGAGCTGGCATCTCACTCTCTTTGAATCTTCTTTATCATGCTAGGATTAGCAGGAAAAAGCAAAAAATTTCAGAATTGCACCGTGCAATGTGGAGATATTACTGTTTGTGCATTTACAATATTCATTGATTTTTGCCATTGAAAAACGTCCAGAAATGTTTGAAGCTACTGACTGAATGAAAGGAGCTGGCATCTCACTCTCTTTGAATCTTCTTTATCATGCTAGGATTAGCAGGAAAAAGCAAAAAATTTCAGAATTGCACCGTGCAATGTGGAGATATTACTGTTTGTGCATTTACAATATTCATTGATTTTTGCCATTGAAAAACATGTTTTTCATATACCAGAAATGTTTGAAGCTACTGACTGAATGAAAGGAGCTGGCATCTCACTCTCTTTGAATCTTCTTTATCATGCTAGGATTAACAGGAAAAAGCTAAAAATTTCAGAATTGCACCGTGCAATGTGGAGATATTACTGTTTGTGCATTTACAATATTCATTGATTTTTGCCATTGAAAAACGTCCAGAAATGTTTGAAGCTACTGACTGAATGAAAGGAGCTGGCATCTCACTCTCTTTGAATCTTCTTTATCATGCTAGGATTAGCAGGAAAAAGCAAAAAATTTCAGAATTGCACCGTGCAATGTGGAGATATTACTGTTTGTGCATTTACAATATTCATTGATTTTTGCCATTGAAAAACATGTTTTTCATATACCAGAAATGTTTGAAGCTACTGACTGAATGAAAGGAGCTGGCATCTCACTCTCTTTGAATCTTCTTTATCATGCTAGGATTAACAGGAAAAAGCTAAAAATTTCAGAATTGCACCTTGCAATGTGGAGATATTACTGTTTGTGCATTTACAATATTCATTGATTTTTGCCATTGAAAAACGTCCAGAAATGTTTGAAGCTACTGACTGAATGAAAGGAGCTGGCATCTCACTCTCTTTGAATCTTCTTTATCATGCTAGGATTAACAGGAAAAAGCAAAAAATTTCAGAATTGCACCGTGCAATGTGGAGATATTACTGTTTGTGCATTTACAATATTCATTGATTTTTGCCATTGAAAAACATGTTTTTCATATACCAGAAATGTTTGAAGCTACTGACTGAATGAAAGGAGCTGGCATCTCACTCTCTTTGAATCTTCTTTATCATGCTAGGATTAGCAGGAAAAAGCTAAAAATTTCAGAATTGCACCTTGCAATGTGGAGATATTACTGTTTGTGCATTTACAATATTCATTGATTTTTGCCATTGAAAAACATGTTTTTCATATACCAGAAATGTTTGAAGCTACTGACTGAATGAAAGGAGCTGGCATCTCACTCTCTTTGAATCTTCTTTATCATGCTAGGATTAGCAGGAAAAAGCAAAAAATTTCAGAATTGCACCGTGCAATGTGGAGATATTACTGTTTGTGCATTTACAATATTCATTGATTTTTGCCATTGAAAAACATGTTTTTCATATACCAGAAATGTTTGAAGCTACTGACTGAATGAAAGGAGCTGGCATCTCACTCTCTTTGAATCTTCTTTATCATGCTAGGATTAACAGGAAAAAGCTAAAAATTTCAGAATTGCACCGTGCAATGTGGAGATATTACTGTTTGTGCATTTACAATATTCATTGATTTTTGCCATTGAAAAACGTCCAGAAATGTTTGAAGCTACTGACTGAATGAAAGGAGCTGGCATCTCACTCTCTTTGAATCTTCTTTATCATGCTAGGATTAGCAGGAAAAAGCAAAAAATTTCAGAATTGCACCGTGCAATGTGGAGATATTACTGTTTGTGCATATACAATATTCATTGATTTTTGCCATTGAAAAACATGTTTTTCATATACCAGAAATGTTTGAAGCTACTGACTGAATGAAAGGAGCTGGCATCTCACTCTCTTTGAATCTTCTTTATCATGCTAGGATTAACAGGAAAAAGCTAAAAATTTCAGAATTGCACCTTGCAATGTGGAGATATTACTGTTTGTGCATTTACAATATTCATTGATTTTTGCATTGAAAAACGTCCAGAAATGTTTGAAGCTACTGACTGAATGAAAGGAGCTGGCATCTCACTCTCTTTGAATCTTCTTTATCATGCTAGGATTAACAGGAAAAAGCAAAAAATTTCAGAATTGCACCGTGCAATGTGGAGATATTACTGTTTGTGCATTTACAATATTCATTGATTTTTGCCATTGAAAAACATGTTTTTCATATACCAGAAATGTTTGAAGCTACTGACTGAATGAAAGGAGCTGGCATCTCACTCTCTTTGAATCTTCTTTATCATGCTAGGATTAGCAGGAAAAAGCAAAAAATTTCAGAATTGCACCGTGCAATGTGGAGATATTACTGTTTGTGCATTTACAATATTCATTGATTTTTGCCATTGAAAAACATGTTTTTCATATACCAGAAATGTTTGAAGCTACTGACTGAATGAAAGGAGCTGGCATCTCACTCTCTTTGAATCTTCTTTATCATGCTAGGATTAACAGGAAAAAGCAAAAAATTTCAGAATTGCACCTTGCAATGTGGAGATATTACTGTTTGTGCATTTACAATATTCATTGATTTTTGCCATTGAAAAACATGTTTTTCATATACCAGAAATGTTTGAAGCTACTGACTGAATGAAAGGAGCTGGCATCTCACTCTCTTTGAATCTTCTTTATCATGCTAGGATTAGCAGGAAAAAGCTAAAAATTTCAGAATTGCACCTTGCAATGTGGAGATATTACTGTTTGTGCATTTACAATATTCATTGATTTTTGCCATTGAAAAACGTCCAGAAATGTTTGAAGCTACTGACTGAATGAAAGGAGCTGGCATCTCACTCTCTTTGAATCTTCTTTATCATGCTAGGATTAGCAGGAAAAAGCTAAAAATTTCAGAATTGCACCGTGCAATGTGGAGATATTACTGTTTGTGCATTTACAATATTCATTGATTTTTGCCATTGAAAAACGTCCAGAAATGTTTGAAGCTACTGACTGAATGAAAGGAGCTGGCATCTCACTCTCTTTGAATCTTCTTTATCATGCTAGGATTAGCAGGAAAAAGCAAAAAATTTCAGAATTGCACCGTGCAATGTGGAGATATTACTGTTTGTGCATTTACAATATTCATTGATTTTTGCCATTGAAAAACGTCCAGAAATGTTTGAAGCTACTGACTGAATGAAAGGAGCTGGCATCTCACTCTCTTTGAATCTTCTTTATCATGCTAGGATTAGCAGGAAAAAGCAAAAAATTTCAGAATTGCACCGTGCAATGTGGAGATATTACTGTTTGTGCATTTACAATATTCATTGATTTTTGCCATTGAAAAACATGTTTTTCATATACCAGAAATGTTTGAAGCTACTGACTGAATGAAAGGAGCTGGCATCTCACTCTCTTTGAATCTTCTTTATCATGCTAGGATTAGCAGGAAAAAGCAAAAAATTTCAGAATTGCACCTTGCAATGTGGAGATATTACTGTTTGTGCATTTACAATATTCATTGATTTTTGCCATTGAAAAACATGTTTTTCATATACCAGAAATGTTTGAAGCTACTGACTGAATGAAAGGAGCTGGCATCTCACTCTCTTTGAATCTTCTTTATCATGCTAGGATTAGCAGGAAAAAGCAAAAAATTTCAGAATTGCACCGTGCAATGTGGAGATATTACTGTTTGTGCATTTACAATATTCATTGATTTTTGCCATTGAAAAACGTCCAGAAATGTTTGAAGCTACTGACTGAATGAAAGGAGCTGGCATCTCACTCTCTTTGAATCTTCTTTATCATGCTAGGATTAGCAGGAAAAAGCAAAAAATTTCAGAATTGCACCGTGCAATGTGGAGATATTACTGTTTGTGCATTTACAATATTCATTGATTTTTGCCATTGAAAAACATGTTTTTCATATACCAGAAATGTTTGAAGCTACTGACTGAATGAAAGGAGCTGGCATCTCACTCTCTTTGAATCTTCTTTATCATGCTAGGATTAGCAGGAAAAAGCAAAAAATTTCAGAATTGCACCGTGCAATGTGGAGATATTACTGTTTGTGCATTTACAATATTCATTGATTTTTGCCATTGAAAAACATGTTTTTCATATACCAGAAATGTTTGAAGCTACTGACTGAATGAAAGGAGCTGGCATCTCACTCTCTTTGAATCTTCTTTATCATGCTAGGATTAGCAGGAAAAAGCAAAAAATTTCAGAATTGCACCGTGCAATGTGGAGATATTACTGTTTGTGCATTTACAATATTCATTGATTTTTGCCATTGAAAAACATGTTTTTCATATACCAGAAATGTTTGAAGCTACTGACTGAATGAAAGGAGCTGGCATCTCACTCTCTTTGAATCTTCTTTATCATGCTAGGATTAGCAGGAAAAAGCAAAAAATTTCAGAATTGCACCGTGCAATGTGGAGATATTACTGTTTGTGCATTTACAATATTCATTGATTTTTGCCATTGAAAAACATGTTTTTCATATACCAGAAATGTTTGAAGCTACTGACTGAATGAAAGGAGCTGGCATCTCACTCTCTTTGAATCTTCTTTATCATGCTAGGATTAACAGGAAAAAGCTAAAAATTTCAGAATTGCACCTTGCAATGTGGAGATATTACTGTTTGTGCATTTACAATATTCATTGATTTTTGCCATTGAAAAACATGTTTTTCATATACCAGAAATGTTTGAAGCTACTGACTGAATGAAAGGAGCTGGCATCTCACTCTCTTTGAATCTTCTTTATCATGCTAGGATTAACAGGAAAAAGCTAAAAATTTCAGAATTGCACCTTGCAATGTGGAGATATTACTGTTTGTGCATTTACAATATTCATTGATTTTTGCATTGAAAAACGTCCAGAAATGTTTGAAGCTACTGACTGAATGAAAGGAGCTGGCATCTCACTCTCTTTGAATCTTCTTTATCATGCTAGGATTAACAGGAAAAAGCAAAAAATTTCAGAATTGCACCGTGCAATGTGGAGATATTACTGTTTGTGCATTTACAATATTCATTGATTTTTGCCATTGAAAAACATGTTTTTCATATACCAGAAATGTTTGAAGCTACTGACTGAATGAAAGGAGCTGGCATCTCACTCTCTTTGAATCTTCTTTATCATGCTAGGATTAGCAGGAAAAAGCAAAAAATTTCAGAATTGCACCGTGCAATGTGGAGATATTACTGTTTGTGCATTTACAATATTCATTGATTTTTGCCATTGAAAAACATGTTTTTCATATACCAGAAATGTTTGAAGCTACTGACTGAATGAAAGGAGCTGGCATCTCACTCTCTTTGAATCTTCTTTATCATGCTAGGATTAACAGGAAAAAGCAAAAAATTTCAGAATTGCACCTTGCAATGTGGAGATATTACTGTTTGTGCATTTACAATATTCATTGATTTTTGCCATTGAAAAACATGTTTTTCATATACCAGAAATGTTTGAAGCTACTGACTGAATGAAAGGAGCTGGCATCTCACTCTCTTTGAATCTTCTTTATCATGCTAGGATTAGCAGGAAAAAGCTAAAAATTTCAGAATTGCACCTTGCAATGTGGAGATATTACTGTTTGTGCATTTACAATATTCATTGATTTTTGCCATTGAAAAACGTCCAGAAATGTTTGAAGCTACTGACTGAATGAAAGGAGCTGGCATCTCACTCTCTTTGAATCTTCTTTATCATGCTAGGATTAGCAGGAAAAAGCTAAAAATTTCAGAATTGCACCGTGCAATGTGGAGATATTACTGTTTGTGCATTTACAATATTCATTGATTTTTGCCATTGAAAAACGTCCAGAAATGTTTGAAGCTACTGACTGAATGAAAGGAGCTGGCATCTCACTCTCTTTGAATCTTCTTTATCATGCTAGGATTAGCAGGAAAAAGCAAAAAATTTCAGAATTGCACCGTGCAATGTGGAGATATTACTGTTTGTGCATTTACAATATTCATTGATTTTTGCCATTGAAAAACGTCATATCCAGAAATGTTTGAAGCTACTGACTGAATGAAAGGAGCTGGCATCTCACTCTCTTTGAATCTTCTTTATCATGCTAGGATTAGCAGGAAAAAGCAAAAAATTTCAGAATTGCACCGTGCAATGTGGAGATATTACTGTTTGTGCATTTACAATATTCATTGATTTTTGCCATTGAAAAACATGTTTTTCATATACCAGAAATGTTTGAAGCTACTGACTGAATGAAAGGAGCTGGCATCTCACTCTCTTTGAATCTTCTTTATCATGCTAGGATTAGCAGGAAAAAGCAAAAAATTTCAGAATTGCACCTTGCAATGTGGAGATATTACTGTTTGTGCATTTACAATATTCATTGATTTTTGCCATTGAAAAACATGTTTTTCATATACCAGAAATGTTTGAAGCTACTGACTGAATGAAAGGAGCTGGCATCTCACTCTCTTTGAATCTTCTTTATCATGCTAGGATTAGCAGGAAAAAGCAAAAAATTTCAGAATTGCACCGTGCAATGTGGAGATATTACTGTTTGTGCATTTACAATATTCATTGATTTTTGCCATTGAAAAACGTCCAGAAATGTTTGAAGCTACTGACTGAATGAAAGGAGCTGGCATCTCACTCTCTTTGAATCTTCTTTATCATGCTAGGATTAGCAGGAAAAAGCAAAAAATTTCAGAATTGCACCGTGCAATGTGGAGATATTACTGTTTGTGCATTTACAATATTCATTGATTTTTGCCATTGAAAAACATGTTTTTCATATACCAGAAATGTTTGAAGCTACTGACTGAATGAAAGGAGCTGGCATCTCACTCTCTTTGAATCTTCTTTATCATGCTAGGATTAGCAGGAAAAAGCAAAAAATTTCAGAATTGCACCGTGCAATGTGGAGATATTACTGTTTGTGCATTTACAATATTCATTGATTTTTGCCATTGAAAAACATGTTTTTCATATACCAGAAATGTTTGAAGCTACTGACTGAATGAAAGGAGCTGGCATCTCACTCTCTTTGAATCTTCTTTATCATGCTAGGATTAGCAGGAAAAAGCAAAAAATTTCAGAATTGCACCGTGCAATGTGGAGATATTACTGTTTGTGCATTTACAATATTCATTGATTTTTGCCATTGAAAAACATGTTTTTCATATACCAGAAATGTTTGAAGCTACTGACTGAATGAAAGGAGCTGGCATCTCACTCTCTTTGAATCTTCTTTATCATGCTAGGATTAGCAGGAAAAAGCAAAAAATTTCAGAATTGCACCGTGCAATGTGGAGATATTACTGTTTGTGCATTTACAATATTCATTGATTTTTGCCATTGAAAAACATGTTTTTCATATACCAGAAATGTTTGAAGCTACTGACTGAATGAAAGGAGCTGGCATCTCACTCTCTTTGAATCTTCTTTATCATGCTAGGATTAACAGGAAAAAGCTAAAAATTTCAGAATTGCACCTTGCAATGTGGAGATATTACTGTTTGTGCATTTACAATATTCATTGATTTTTGCCATTGAAAAACATGTTTTTCATATACCAGAAATGTTTGAAGCTACTGACTGAATGAAAGGAGCTGGCATCTCACTCTCTTTGAATCTTCTTTATCATGCTAGGATTAACAGGAAAAAGCTAAAAATTTCAGAATTGCACCTTGCAATGTGGAGATATTACTGTTTGTGCATTTACAATATTCATTGATTTTTGCCATTGAAAAACATGTTTTTCATATACCAGAAATGTTTGAAGCTACTGACTGAATGAAAGGAGCTGGCATCTCACTCTCTTTGAATCTTCTTTATCATGCTAGGATTAGCAGGAAAAAGCAAAAAATTTCAGAATTGCACCGTGCAATGTGGAGATATTACTGTTTGTGCATTTACAATATTCATTGATTTTTGCCATTGAAAAACGTCCAGAAATGTTTGAAGCTACTGACTGAATGAAAGGAGCTGGCATCTCACTCTCTTTGAATCTTCTTTATCATGCTAGGATTAGCAGGAAAAAGCAAAAAATTTCAGAATTGCACCGTGCAATGTGGAGATATTACTGTTTGTGCATTTACAATATTCATTGATTTTTGCCATTGAAAAACATGTTTTTCATATACCAGAAATGTTTGAAGCTACTGACTGAATGAAAGGAGCTGGCATCTCACTCTCTTTGAATCTTCTTTATCATGCTAGGATTAACAGGAAAAAGCTAAAAATTTCAGAATTGCACCTTGCAATGTGGAGATATTACTGTTTGTGCATTTACAATATTCATTGATTTTTGCCATTGAAAAACGTCCAGAAATGTTTGAAGCTACTGACTGAATGAAAGGAGCTGGCATCTCACTCTCTTTGAATCTTCTTTATCATGCTAGGATTAACAGGAAAAAGCAAAAAATTTCAGAATTGCACCGTGCAATGTGGAGATATTACTGTTTGTGCATTTACAATATTCATTGATTTTTGCCATTGAAAAACATGTTTTTCATATACCAGAAATGTTTGAAGCTACTGACTGAATGAAAGGAGCTGGCATCTCACTCTCTTTGAATCTTCTTTATCATGCTAGGATTAGCAGGAAAAAGCTAAAAATTTCAGAATTGCACCTTGCAATGTGGAGATATTACTGTTTGTGCATTTACAATATTCATTGATTTTTGCCATTGAAAAACATGTTTTTCATATACCAGAAATGTTTTGAAGCTACTGACTGAATGAAAGGAGCTGGCATCTCACTCTCTTTGAATCTTCTTTATCATGCTAGGATTAGCAGGAAAAAGCAAAAAATTTCAGAATTGCACCGTGCAATGTGGAGATATTACTGTTTGTGCATTTACAATATTCATTGATTTTTGCCATTGAAAAACATGTTTTTCATATACCAGAAATGTTTGAAGCTACTGACTGAATGAAAGGAGCTGGCATCTCACTCTCTTTGAATCTTCTTTATCATGCTAGGATTAACAGGAAAAAGCTAAAAATTTCAGAATTGCACCGTGCAATGTGGAGATATTACTGTTTGTGCATTTACAATATTCATTGATTTTTGCCATTGAAAAACGTCCAGAAATGTTTGAAGCTACTGACTGAATGAAAGGAGCTGGCATCTCACTCTCTTTGAATCTTCTTTATCATGCTAGGATTAACAGGAAAAAGCTAAAAATTTCAGAATTGCACCTTGCAATGTGGAGATATTACTGTTTGTGCATTTACAATATTCATTGATTTTTGCCATTGAAAAACGTCCAGAAATGTTTGAAGCTACTGACTGAATGAAAGGAGCTGGCATCTCACTCTCTTTGAATCTTCTTTATCATGCTAGGATTAACAGGAAAAAGCAAAAAATTTCAGAATTGCACCTTGCAATGTGGAGATATTACAGTTTGTGCATTTACAATATTCATTGATTTTTGCCATTGAAAAACATGTTTTTCATATACCAGAAATGTTTGAAGCTACTGACTGAATGAAAGGAGCTGGCATCTCACTCTCTTTGAATCTTCTTTATCATGCTAGGATTAGCAGGAAAAAGCTAAAAATTTCAGAATTGCACCTTGCAATGTGGAGATATTACTGTTTGTGCATTTACAATATTCATTGATTTTTGCCATTGAAAAACATGTTTTTCATATACCAGAAATGTTTGAAGCTACTGACTGAATGAAAGGAGCTGGCATCTCACTCTCTTTGAATCTTCTTTATCATGCTAGGATTAGCAGGAAAAAGCAAAAAATTTCAGAATTGCACCGTGCAATGTGGAGATATTACTGTTTGTGCATTTACAATATTCATTGATTTTTGCCATTGAAAAACATGTTTTTCATATACCAGAAATGTTTGAAGCTACTGACTGAATGAAAGGAGCTGGCATCTCACTCTCTTTGAATCTTCTTTATCATGCTAGGATTAGCAGGAAAAAGCTAAAAATTTCAGAATTGCACCTTGCAATGTGGAGATATTACTGTTTGTGCATTTACAATATTCATTGATTTTTGCCATTGAAAAACGTCCAGAAATGTTTGAAGCTACTGACTGAATGAAAGGAGCTGGCATCTCACTCTCTTTGAATCTTCTTTATCATGCTAGGATTAACAGGAAAAAGCTAAAAATTTCAGAATTGCACCTTGCAATGTGGAGATATTACTGTTTGTGCATTTACAATATTCATTGATTTTTGCCATTGAAAAACGTCCAGAAATGTTTGAAGCTACTGACTGAATGAAAGGAGCTGGCATCTCACTCTCTTTGAATCTTCTTTATCATGCTAGGATTAACAGGAAAAAGCAAAAAATTTCAGAATTGCACCTTGCAATGTGGAGATATTACAGTTTGTGCATTTACAATATTCATTGATTTTTGCCATTGAAAAACATGTTTTTCATATACCAGAAATGTTTGAAGCTACTGACTGAATGAAAGGAGCTGGCATCTCAATCTCTTTGAATCTTCTTTATCATGCTAGGATTAGCAGGAAAAAGCTAAAAATTTCAGAATTGCACCTTGCAATGTGGAGATATTACTGTTTGTGCATTTACAATATTCATTGATTTTTGCCATTGAAAAACATGTTTTTCATATACCAGAAATGTTTGAAGCTACTGACTGAATGAAAGGAGCTGGCATCTCACTCTCTTTGAATCTTCTTTATCATGCTAGGATTAGCAGGAAAAAGCAAAAAATTTCAGAATTGCACCGTGCAATGTGGAGATATTACTGTTTGTGCATTTACAATATTCATTGATTTTTGCCATTGAAAAACATGTTTTTCATATACCAGAAATGTTTGAAGCTACTGACTGAATGAAAGGAGCTGGCATCTCACTCTCTTTGAATCTTCTTTATCATGCTAGGATTAGCAGGAAAAAGCTAAAAATTTCAGAATTGCACCTTGCAATGTGGAGATATTACTGTTTGTGCATTTACAATATTCATTGATTTTTGCCATTGAAAAACATGTTTTTCATATACCAGAAATGTTTGAAGCTACTGACTGAATGAAAGGAGCTGGCATCTCACTCTCTTTGAATCTTCTTTATCATGCTAGGATTAGCAGGAAAAAGCTAAAAATTTCAGAATTGCACCTTGCAATGTGGAGATATTACTGTTTGTGCATTTACAATATTCTTTGATTTTTGCCATTGAAAAACGTCCAGAAATGTTTGAAGCTACTGACTGAATGAAAGGAGCTGGCATCTCACTCTCTTTGAATCTTCTTTATCATGCTAGGATTAGCAGGGAAAAGCAAAAAATTTCAGAATTGCACCGTGCAATGTGGAGATATTACTGTTTGTGCATTTACAATATTCATTGATTTTTGCCATTGAAAAACATGTTTTTCATATACCAGAAATGTTTGAAGCTACTGACTGAATGAAAGGAGCTGGCATCTCACTCTCTTTGAATCTTCTTTATCATGCTAGGATTAGCAGGAAAAAGCAAAAAATTTCAGAATTGCACCGTGCAATGTGGAGATATTACTGTTTGTGCATTTACAATATTCATTGATTTTTGCCATTGAAAAACATGTTTTTCATATACCAGAAATGTTTGAAGCTACTGACTGAATGAAAGGAGCTGGCATCTCACTCTCTTTGAATCTTCTTTATCATGCTAGGATTAACAGGAAAAAGCTAAAAATTTCAGAATTGCACCTTGCAATGTGGAGATATTACTGTTTGTGCATTTACAATATTCATTGATTTTTGCCATTGAAAAACGTCCAGAAATGTTTGAAGCTACTGACTGAATGAAAGGAGCTGGCATCTCACTCTCTTTGAATCTTCTTTATCATGCTAGGATTAACAGGAAAAAGCAAAAAATTTCAGAATTGCACCTTGCAATGTGGAGATATTACTGTTTGTGCATTTACAATATTCATTGATTTTTGCCATTGAAAAACATGTTTTTCATATACCAGAAATGTTTGAAGCTACTGACTGAATGAAAGGAGCTGGCATCTCACTCTCTTTGAATCTTCTTTATCATGCTAGGATTGGCAGGAAAAAGCAAAAAATTTCAGAATTGCACCGTGCAATGTGGAGATATTACTGTTTGTGCATTTACAATATTCATTGATTTTTGCCATTGAAAAACGTCCAGAAATGTTTGAAGCTACTGACTGAATGAAAGGAGATGGCATCTCACTCTCTTTGAATCTTCTTTATCATGCTAGGATTAGCAGGAAAAAGCTAAAAATTTCAGAATTGCACCTTGCAATGTGGAGATATTACTGTTTGTGCATTTACAATATTCATTGATTTTTGCCATTGAAAAACATGTTTTTCATATACCAGAAATGTTTGAAGCTACTGACTGAATGAAAGGAGCTGGCATCTCACTCTCTTTGAATCTTCTTTATCATGCTAGGATTAGCAGGAAAAAGCAAAAAATTTCAGAATTGCACCGTGCAATGTGGAGATATTACTGTTTGTGCATTTACAATATTCATTGATTTTTGCCATTGAAAAACATGTTTTTCATATACCAGAAATGTTTGAAGCTACTGACTGAATGAAAGGAGCTGGCATCTCACTCTCTTTGAATCTTCTTTATCATGCTAGGATTAACAGGAAAAAGCTAAAAATTTCAGAATTGCACCGTGCAATGTGGAGATATTACTGTTTGTGCATTTACAATATTCATTGATTTTTGCCATTGAAAAACGTCCAGAAATGTTTGAAGCTACTGACTGAATGAAAGGAGCTGGCATCTCACTCTCTTTGAATCTTCTTTATCATGCTAGGATTAACAGGAAAAAGCTAAAAATTTCAGAATTGCACCTTGCAATGTGGAGATATTACTGTTTGTGCATTTACAATATTCATTGATTTTTGCCATTGAAAAACGTCCAGAAATGTTTGAAGCTACTGACTGAATGAAAGGAGCTGGCATCTCACTCTCTTTGAATCTTCTTTATCATGCTAGGATTAACAGGAAAAAGCAAAAAATTTCAGAATTGCACCTTGCAATGTGGAGATATTACAGTTTGTGCATTTACAATATTCATTGATTTTTGCCATTGAAAAACATGTTTTTCATATACCAGAAATGTTTGAAGCTACTGACTGAATGAAAGGAGCTGGCATCTCACTCTCTTTGAATCTTCTTTATCATGCTAGGATTAGCAGGAAAAAGCTAAAAATTTCAGAATTGCACCTTGCAATGTGGAGATATTACTGTTTGTGCATTTACAATATTCATTGATTTTTGCCATTGAAAAACATGTTTTTCATATACCAGAAATGTTTGAAGCTACTGACTGAATGAAAGGAGCTGGCATCTCACTCTCTTTGAATCTTCTTTATCATGCTAGGATTAGCAGGAAAAAGCAAAAAATTTCAGAATTGCACCGTGCAATGTGGAGATATTACTGTTTGTGCATTTACAATATTCATTGATTTTTGCCATTGAAAAACATGTTTTTCATATACCAGAAATGTTTGAAGCTACTGACTGAATGAAAGGAGCTGGCATCTCACTCTCTTTGAATCTTCTTTATCATGCTAGGATTAGCAGGAAAAAGCTAAAAATTTCAGAATTGCACCTTGCAATGTGGAGATATTACTGTTTGTGCATTTACAATATTCATTGATTTTTGCCATTGAAAAACGTCCAGAAATGTTTGAAGCTACTGACTGAATGAAAGGAGCTGGCATCTCACTCTCTTTGAATCTTCTTTATCATGCTAGGATTAACAGGAAAAAGCTAAAAATTTCAGAATTGCACCTTGCAATGTGGAGATATTACTGTTTGTGCATTTACAATATTCATTGATTTTTGCCATTGAAAAACGTCCAGAAATGTTTGAAGCTACTGACTGAATGAAAGGAGCTGGCATCTCACTCTCTTTGAATCTTCTTTATCATGCTAGGATTAACAGGAAAAAGCAAAAAATTTCAGAATTGCACCTTGCAATGTGGAGATATTACAGTTTGTGCATTTACAATATTCATTGATTTTTGCCATTGAAAAACATGTTTTTCATATACCAGAAATGTTTGAAGCTACTGACTGAATGAAAGGAGCTGGCATCTCACTCTCTTTGAATCTTCTTTATCATGCTAGGATTAGCAGGAAAAAGCTAAAAATTTCAGAATTGCACCTTGCAATGTGGAGATATTACTGTTTGTGCATTTACAATATTCATTGATTTTTGCCATTGAAAAACATGTTTTTCATATACCAGAAATGTTTGAAGCTACTGACTGAATGAAAGGAGCTGGCATCTCACTCTCTTTGAATCTTCTTTATCATGCTAGGATTAGCAGGAAAAAGCAAAAAATTTCAGAATTGCACCGTGCAATGTGGAGATATTACTGTTTGTGCATTTACAATATTCATTGATTTTTGCCATTGAAAAACATGTTTTTCATATACCAGAAATGTTTGAAGCTACTGACTGAATGAAAGGAGCTGGCATCTCACTCTCTTTGAATCTTCTTTATCATGCTAGGATTAGCAGGAAAAAGCTAAAAATTTCAGAATTGCACCTTGCAATGTGGAGATATTACTGTTTGTGCATTTACAATATTCATTGATTTTTGCCATTGAAAAACATGTTTTTCATATACCAGAAATGTTTGAAGCTACTGACTGAATGAAAGGAGCTGGCATCTCACTCTCTTTGAATCTTCTTTATCATGCTAGGATTAGCAGGAAAAAGCTAAAAATTTCAGAATTGCACCTTGCAATGTGGAGATATTACTGTTTGTGCATTTACAATATTCTTTGATTTTTGCCATTGAAAAACGTCCAGAAATGTTTGAAGCTACTGACTGAATGAAAGGAGCTGGCATCTCACTCTCTTTGAATCTTCTTTATCATGCTAGGATTAGCAGGGAAAAGCAAAAAATTTCAGAATTGCACCGTGCAATGTGGAGATATTACTGTTTGTGCATTTACAATATTCATTGATTTTTGCCATTGAAAAACATGTTTTTCATATACCAGAAATGTTTGAAGCTACTGACTGAATGAAAGGAGCTGGCATCTCACTCTCTTTGAATCTTCTTTATCATGCTAGGATTAGCAGGAAAAAGCAAAAAATTTCAGAATTGCACCGTGCAATGTGGAGATATTACTGTTTGTGCATTTACAATATTCATTGATTTTTGCCATTGAAAAACATGTTTTTCATATACCAGAAATGTTTGAAGCTACTGACTGAATGAAAGGAGCTGGCATCTCACTCTCTTTGAATCTTCTTTATCATGCTAGGATTAACAGGAAAAAGCTAAAAATTTCAGAATTGCACCTTGCAATGTGGAGATATTACTGTTTGTGCATTTACAATATTCATTGATTTTTGCCATTGAAAAACGTCCAGAAATGTTTGAAGCTACTGACTGAATGAAAGGAGCTGGCATCTCACTCTCTTTGAATCTTCTTTATCATGCTAGGATTAACAGGAAAAAGCAAAAAATTTCAGAATTGCACCTTGCAATGTGGAGATATTACTGTTTGTGCATTTACAATATTCATTGATTTTTGCCATTGAAAAACATGTTTTTCATATACCAGAAATGTTTGAAGCTACTGACTGAATGAAAGGAGCTGGCATCTCACTCTCTTTGAATCTTCTTTATCATGCTAGGATTAGCAGGAAAAAGCAAAAAATTTCAGAATTGCACCGTGCAATGTGGAGATATTACTGTTTGTGCATTTACAATATTCATTGATTTTTGCCATTGAAAAACGTCCAGAAATGTTTGAAGCTACTGACTGAATGAAAGGAGCTGGCATCTCACTCTCTTTGAATCTTCTTTATCATGCTAGGATTAGCAGGAAAAAGCTAAAAATTTCAGAATTGCACCTTGCAATGTGGAGATATTACTGTTTGTGCATTTACAATATTCATTGATTTTTGCCATTGAAAAACATGTTTTTCATATACCAGAAATGTTTGAAGCTACTGACTGAATGAAAGGAGCTGGCATCTCACTCTCTTTGAATCTTCTTTATCATGCTAGGATTAACAGGAAAAAGCAAAAAATTTCAGAATTGCACCGTGCAATGTGGAGATATTACTGTTTGTGCATTTACAATATTCATTGATTTTTGCCATTGAAAAACATGTTTTTTATATACCAGAAATGTTTGAAGCTACTGACTGAATGAAAGGAGCTGGCATCTCACTCTCTTTGAATCTTCTTTATCATGCTAGGATTAGCAGGAAAAAGCAAAAAATTTCAGAATTGCACCGTGCAATGTGGAGATATTACTGTTTGTGCATTTACAATATTCATTGATTTTTGCCATTGAAAAACATGTTTTTCATATACCAGAAATGTTTGAAGCTACTGACTGAATGAAAGAAGCTGGCATCTCACTCTCTTTGAATCTTCTTTATTATGCTAGGATTAGCAGGAAAAAGCTAAAAATTTCAGAATTGCACCGTGCAATGTGGAGATATTACTGTTTGTGCATTTACAATATTCATTGATTTTTGCCATTGAAAAACATGTTTTTCATATACCAGAAATGTTTGAAGCTACTGACTGAATGAAAGGAGCTGGCATCTCACTCTCTTTGAATCTTCTTTATCATGCTAGGATTAGCAGGAAAAAGCTAAAAATTTCAGAATTGCACCTTGCAATGTGGAGATATTACTGTTTGTGCATTTACAATATTCATTGATTTTTGCCATTGAAAAACGTCCAGAAATGTTTGAAGCTACTGACTGAATGAAAGGAGCTGGCATCTCACTCTCTTTGAATCTTCTTTATCATGCTAGGATTAACAGGAAAAAGCAAAAAATTTCAGAATTGCACCGTGCAATGTGGAGATATTACTGTTTGTGCATTTACAATATTCATTGATTTTTGCCATTGAAAAACATGTTTTTCATATACCAGAAATGTTTGAAGCTACTGACTGAATGAAAGGAGCTGGCATCTCACTCTCTTTGAATCTTCTTTATCATGCTAGGATTAACAGGAAAAAGCTAAAAATTTCAGAATTGCACCGTGCAATGTGGAGATATTACTGTTTGTGCATTTACAATATTCATTGATTTTTGCCATTGAAAAACATGTTTTTCATATACCAGAAATGTTTGAAGCTACTGACTGAATGAAAGGAGCTGGCATCTCAATCTCTTTGAATCTTCTTTATCATGCTAGGATTAACAGGAAAAAGCTAAAAATTTCAGAATTGCACCGTGCAATGTGGAGATATTACTGTTTGTGCATTTACAATATTCATTGATTTTTGCCATTGAAAAACATGTTTTTCATATACCAGAAATGTTTGAAGCTACTGACTGAATGAAAGGAGCTGGCATCTCACTCTCTTTGAATCTTCTTTATCATGCTAGGATTAACAGGAAAAAGCTAAAAATTTCAGAATTGCACCGTGCAATGTGGAGATATTACTGTTTGTGCATTTACAATATTCATTGATTTTTGCCATTGAAAATCATGTTTTTCATATACCAGAAATGTTTGAAGCTACTGACTGAATGAAAGGAGCTGGCATCTCACTCTCTTTGAATCTTCTTTATCATGCTAGGATTAACAGGAAAAAGCAAAAAATTTCAGAATTGCACCGTGCAATGTGGAGATATTACTGTTTGTGCATTTACAATATTCATTGATTTTTGCCATTGAAAAACATGTTTTTCATATACCAGAAATGTTTGAAGCTACTGACTGAATGAAAGGAGCTGGCATCTCACTCTCTTTGAATCTTCTTTATCATGCTAGGATTAGCAGGAAAAAGCAAAAAATTTCAGAATTGCACCGTACAATGTGGAGATATTACTGTTTGTGCATTTACAATATTCATTGATTTTTGCCATTGAAAAACATGTTTTTCATATACCAGAAATGTTTGAAGCTACTGACTGAATGAAAGGAGCTGGCATCTCACTCTCTTTGAATCTTCTTTATCATGCTAGGATTAGCAGGAAAAAGCAAAAAATTTCAGAATTGCACCGTGCAATGTGGAGATATTACTGTTTGTGCATTTACAATATTCATTGATTTTTGCCATTGAAAAACATGTTTTTCATATACCAGAAATGTTTGAAGCTACTGACTGAATGAAAGGAGCTGGCATCTCACTCTCTTTGAATCTTCTTTATCATGCTAGGATTAACAGGAAAAAGCTAAAAATTTCAGAATTGCACCTTGCAATGTGGAGATATTACTGTTTGTGCATTTACAATATTCATTGATTTTTGCCATTGAAAAACATGTTTTTCATATACCAGAAATGTTTGAAGCTACTGACTGAATGAAAGGAGCTGGCATCTCACTCTCTTTGAATCTTCTTTATCATGCTAGGATTAGCAGGAAAAAGCAAAAAATTTCAGAATTGCACCGTGCAATGTGGAGATATTACTGTTTGTGCATTTACAATATTCATTGATTTTTGCCATTGAAAAACATGTTTTTCATATACCAGAAATGTTTGAAGCTACTGACTGAATGAAAGGAGCTGGCATCTCACTCTCTTTGAATCTTCTTTATCATGCTAGGATTAACAGGAAAAAGCTAAAAATTTCAGAATTGCACCTTGCAATGTGGAGATATTACTGTTTGTGCATTTACAATATTCATTGATTTTTGCCATTGAAAAACATGTTTTTCATATACCAGAAATGTTTGAAGCTACTGACTGAATGAAAGGAGCTGGCATCTCACTCTCTTTGAATCTTCTTTATCATGCTAGGATTAGCAGGAAAAAGCAAAAAATTTCAGAATTGCACCTTGCAATGTGGAGATATTACTGTTTGTGCATTTACAATATTCATTGATTTTTGCCATTGAAAAACATGTTTTTCATATACCAGAAATGTTTGAAGCTACTGACTGAATGAAAGGAGCTGGCATCTCACTCTCTTTGAATCTTCTTTATCATGCTAGGATTAGCAGGAAAAAGCTAAAAATTTCAGAATTGCACCGTGCAATGTGGAGATATTACTGTTTGTGCATTTACAATATTCATTGATTTTTGCCATTGAAAAACGTCCAGAAATGTTTGAAGCTACTGACTGAATGAAAGGAGCTGGCATCTCACTCTCTTTGAATCTTCTTTATCATGCTAGGATTAGCAGGAAAAAGCTAAAAATTTCAGAATTGCACCTTGCAATGTGGAGATATTACTGTTTGTGCATTTACAATATTCATTGATTTTTGCCATTGAAAAACATGTTTTTCATATACCAGAAATGTTTGAAGCTACTGACTGAATGAAAGGAGCTGGCATCTCACTCTCTTTGAATCTTCTTTATCATGCTAGGATTAGCAGGAAAAAGCTAAAAATTTCAGAATTGCACCGTGCAATGTGGAGATATTACTGTTTGTGCATTTACAATATTCATTGATTTTTGCCATTGAAAAACGTCCAGAAATGTTTGAAGCTACTGACTGAATGAAAGGAGCTGGCATCTCACTCTCTTTGAATATTCTTTATCATGCTAGGATTAGCAGGAAAAAGCAAAAAATTTCAGAATTGCACCGTGCAATGTGGAGATATTACTGTTTGTGCATTTACAATATTCATTGATTTTTGCCATTGAAAAACATGTTTTTCATATACCAGAAATGTTTGAAGCTACTGACTGAATGAAAGGAGCTGGCATCTCACTCTCTTTGAATCTTCTTTATCATGCTAGGATTAACAGGAAAAAGCTAAAAATTTCAGAATTGCACCGTGCAATGTGGAGATATTACTGTTTGTGCATTTACAATATTCATTGATTTTTGCCATTGAAAAACATGTTTTTCATATACCAGAAATGTTTGAAGCTACTGACTGAATGAAAGGAGCTGGCATCTCACTCTCTTTGAATCTTCTTTATCATGCTAGGATTAACAGGAAAAAGCTAAAAATTTCAGAATTGCACCGTGCAATGTGGAGATATTACTGTTTGTGCATTTACAATATTCATTGATTTTTGCCATTGAAAAACATGTTTTTCATATACCAGAAATGTTTGAAGCTACTGACTGAATGAAAGGAGCTGGCATCTCACTCTCTTTGAATCTTCTTTATCATGCTAGGATTAGCAGGAAAAAGCTAAAAATTTCAGAATTGCACCTTGCAATGTGGAGATATTACTGTTTGTGCATTTACAATATTCATTGATTTTTGCCATTGAAAAACATGTTTTTCATATACCAGAAATGTTTGAAGCTACTGACTGAATGAAAGGAGCTGGCATCTCACTCTCTTTGAATCTTCTTTATCATGCTAGGATTAGCAGGAAAAAGCTAAAAATTTCAGAATTGCACCTTGCAATGTGGAGATATTACTGTTTGTGCATTTACAATATTCATTGATTTTTGCCATTGAAAAACATGTTTTTCATATACCAGAAATGTTTGAAGCTACTGACTGAATGAAAGGAGCTGGCATCTCACTCTCTTTGAATCTTCTTTATCATGCTAGGATTAGCAGGAAAAAGCAAAAAATTTCAGAAGTGCACCGTGCAATGTGGAGATATTACTGTTTGTGCATTTACAATATTCATTGATTTTTGCCATTGAAAAACATGTTTTTCATATACCAGAAATGTTTGAAGCTACTGACTGAATGAAAGGAGCTGGCATCTCACTCTCTTTGAATCTTCTTTATCATGCTAGGATTAACAGGAAAAAGCTAAAAATTTCAGAATTGCACCTTGCAATGTGGAGATATTACTGTTTGTGCATTTACAATATTCATTGATTTTTGCCATTGAAAAACATGTTTTTCATATACCAGAAATGTTTGAAGCTACTGACTGAATGAAAGGAGCTGGCATCTCACTCTCTTTGAATCTTCTTTATCATGCTAGGATTAGCAGGAAAAAGCAAAAAATTTCAGAATTGCACTGTGCAATGTGGAGATATTACTGTTTGTGCATTTACAATATTCATTGATTTTTGCCATTGAAAAACGTCCAGAAATGTTTGAAGCTACTGACTGAATGAAAGGAGCTGGCATCTCACTCTCTTTGAATCTTCTTTATCATGCTAGGATTAGCAGGAAAAAGCAAAAAATTTCAGAATTGCACCGTGCAATGTGGAGATATTACTGTTTGTGCATTTACAATATTCATTGATTTTTGCCATTGAAAAACATGTTTTTCGTATACCAGAAATGTTTGAAGCTACTGACTGAATGAAAGGAGCTGGCATCTCACTCTCTTTGAATCTTCTTTATCATGCTAGGATTAACAGGAAAAAGCTAAAAATTTCAGAATTGCACCGTGCAATGTGGAGATATTACTGTTTGTGCATTTACAATATTCATTGATTTTTGCCATTGAAAAACGTCCAGAAATGTTTGAAGCTACTGACTGAATGAAAGGAGCTGGCATCTCACTCTCTTTGAATCTTCTTTATCATGCTAGGATTAGCAGGAAAAAGCAAAAAATTTCAGAATTGCACCGTGCAATGTGGAGATATTACTGTTTGTGCATTTACAATATTCATTGATTTTTGCCATTGAAAAACATGTTTTTCATATACCAGAAATGTTTGAAGCTACTGACTGAATGAAAGGAGCTGGCATCTCACTCTCTTTGAATCTTCTTTATCATGCTAGGATTAACAGGAAAAAGCTAAAAATTTCAGAATTGCACCTTGCAATGTGGAGATATTACTGTTTGTGCATTTACAATATTCATTGATTTTTGCCATTGAAAAACGTCCAGAAATGTTTGAAGCTACTGACTGAATGAAAGGAGCTGGCATCTCACTCTCTTTGAATCTTCTTTATCATGCTAGGATTAACAGGAAAAAGCTAAAAATTTCAGAATTGCACCTTGCAATGTGGAGATATTACTGTTTGTGCATTTACAATATTCATTGATTTTTGCCATTGAAAAACATGTTTTTCATATACCAGAAATGTTTGAAGCTACTGACTGAATGAAAGGAGCTGGCATCTCACTCTCTTTGAATCTTCTTTATCATGCTAGGATTAGCAGGAAAAAGCAAAAAATTTCAGAATTGCACTGTGCAATGTGGAGATATTACTGTTTGTGCATTTACAATATTCATTGATTTTTGCCATTGAAAAACGTCCAGAAATGTTTGAAGCTACTGACTGAATGAAAGGAGCTGGCATCTCACTCTCTTTGAATCTTCTTTATCATGCTAGGATTAGCAGGAAAAAGCAAAAAATTTCAGAATTGCACCGTGCAATGTGGAGATATTACTGTTTGTGCATTTACAATATTCATTGATTTTTGCCATTGAAAAACATGTTTTTCATATACCAGAAATGTTTGAAGCTACTGACTGAATGAAAGGAGCTGGCATCTCACTCTCTTTGAATCTTCTTTATCATGCTAGGATTAACAGGAAAAAGCTAAAAATTTCAGAATTGCACCGTGCAATGTGGAGATATTACTGTTTGTGCATTTACAATATTCATTGATTTTTGCCATTGAAAAACGTCCAGAAATGTTTGAAGCTACTGACTGAATGAAAGGAGCTGGCATCTCACTCTCTTTGAATCTTCTTTATCATGCTAGGATTAGCAGGAAAAAGCAAAAAATTTCAGAATTGCACCGTGCAATGTGGAGATATTACTGTTTGTGCATTTACAATATTCATTGATTTTTGCCATTGAAAAACATGTTTTTCATATACCAGAAATGTTTGAAGCTACTGACTGAATGAAAGGAGCTGGCATCTCACTCTCTTTGAATCTTCTTTATCATGCTAGGATTAACAGGAAAAAGCTAAAAATTTCAGAATTGCACCTTGCAATGTGGAGATATTACTGTTTGTGCATTTACAATATTCATTGATTTTTGCCATTGAAAAACGTCCAGAAATGTTTGAAGCTACTGACTGAATGAAAGGAGCTGGCATCTCACTCTCTTTGAATCTTCTTTATCATGCTAGGATTAACAGGAAAAAGCAAAAAAATTCAGAATTGCACGTGCAATGTGGAGATATTACTGTTTGTGCATTTACAATATTCATTGATTTTTGCCATTGAAAAACATGTTTTTCACATACCAGAAATGTTTGAAGCTACTGACTGAATGAAAGGAGCTGGCATCTCACTCTCTTTGAATCTTCTTTATCATGCTAGGATTAGCAGGAAAAAGCTAAAAATTTCAGAATTGCACCTTGCAATGTGGAGATATTACTGTTTGTGCATTTACAATATTCATTGATTTTTGCCATTGAAAAACATGTTTTTCATATACCAGAAATGTTTGAAGCTACTGACTGAATGAAAGGAGCTGGCATCTCACTCTCTTTGAATCTTCTTTATCATGCTAGGATTAACAGGAAAAAGCTAAAAATTTCAGAATTGCACCTTGCAATGTGGAGATATTACTGTTTGTGCATTTACAATATTCATTGATTTTTGCCATTGAAAAACATGTTTTTCATATACCAGAAATGTTTGAAGCTACTGACTGAATGAAAGGAGCTGGCATCTCACTCTCTTTGAATCTTCTTTATCATGCTAGGATTAACAGGAAAAAGCTAAAAATTTCAGAATTGCACCGTGCAATGTGGAGATATTACTGTTTGTGCATTTACAATATTCATTGATTTTTGCCATTGAAAAACGTCCAGAAATGTTTGAAGCTACTGACTGAATGAAAGGAGCTGGCATCTCACTCTCTTTGAATCTTCTTTATCATGCTAGGATTAGCAGGAAAAAGCAAAAAATTTCAGAATTGCACCGTGCAATGTGGAGATATTACTGTTTGTGCATTTACAATATTCATTGATTTTTGCCATTGAAAAACATGTTTTTCATATACCAGAAATGTTTGAAGCTACTGACTGAATGAAAGGAGCTGGCATCTCACTCTCTTTGAATCTTCTTTATCATGCTAGGATTAACAGGAAAAAGCTAAAAATTTCAGAATTGCACCTTGCAATGTGGAGATATTACTGTTTGTGCATTTACAATATTCATTGATTTTTGCCATTGAAAAACGTCCAGAAATGTTTGAAGCTACTGACTGAATGAAAGGAGCTGGCATCTCACTCTCTTTGAATCTTCTTTATCATGCTAGGATTAACAGGAAAAAGCAAAAAATTTCAGAATTGCACCGTGCAATGTGGAGATATTACTGTTTGTGCATTTACAATATTCATTGATTTTTGCCATTGAAAAACATGTTTTTCATATACCAGAAATGTTTGAAGCTACTGACTGAATGAAAGGAGCTGGCATCTCACTCTCTTTGAATCTTCTTTATCATGCTAGGATTAGCAGGAAAAAGCAAAAAATTTCAGAATTGCACCGTGCAATGTGGAGATATTACTGTTTGTGCATTTACAATATTCATTGATTTTTGCCATTGAAAAACATGTTTTTCATATACCAGAAATGTTTGAAGCTACTGACTGAATGAAAGGAGCTGGCATCTCACTCTCTTTGAATCTTCTTTATCATGCTAGGATTAGCAGGAAAAAGCAAAAAATTTCAGAATTGCACCGTGCAATGTGGAGATATTACTGTTTGTGCATTTACAATATTCATTGATTTTTGCCATTGAAAAACATGTTTTTCATATACCAGAAATGTTTGAAGCTACTGACTGAATGAAAGGAGCTGGCATCTCACTCTCTTTGAATCTTCTTTATCATGCTAGGATTAACAGGAAAAAGCTAAAAATTTCAGAATTGCACCGTGCAATGTGGAGATATTACTGTTTGTGCATTTACAATATTCATTGATTTTTGCCATTGAAAAACATGTTTTTCATATACCAGAAATGTTTGAAGCTACTGACTGAATGAAAGGAGCTGGCATCTCACTCTCTTTGAATCTTCTTTATCATGCTAGGATTAACAGGAAAAAGCTAAAAATTTCAGAATTGCACCTTGCAATGTGGAGATATTACTGTTTGTGCATTTACAATATTCATTGATTTTTGCCATTGAAAAACATGTTTTTCATATACCAGAAATGTTTGAAGCTACTGACTGAATGAAAGGAGCTGGCATCTCACTCTCTTTGAATCTTCTTTATCATGCTAGGATTAACAGGAAAAAGCAAAAAATTTCAGAATTGCACCGTGCAATGTGGAGATATTACTGTTTTTGCATTTACAATATTCATTGATTTTTGCCATTGAAAAACATGTTTTTCATATACCAGAAATGTTTGAAGCTACTGACTGAATGAAAGGAGCTGGCATCTCACTCTCTTTGAATCTTCTTTATCATGCTAGGATTAGCAGGAAAAAGCAAAAAATTTCAGAATTGCACCGTGCAATGTGGAGATATTACTGTTTGTGCATTTACAATATTCATTGATTTTTGCCATTGAAAAACGTCCAGAAATGTTTGAAGCTACTGACTGAATGAAAGGAGCTGGCATCTCACTCTCTTTGAATCTTCTTTATCATGCTAGGATTAACAGGAAAAAGCAAAAAATTTCAGAATTGCACCTTGCAATGTGGAGATATTACTGTTTGTGCATTTACAATATTCATTGATTTTTGCCATTGAAAAACATGTTTTTCATATACCAGAAATGTTTGAAGCTACTGACTGAATGAAAGGAGCTGGCATCTCACTCTCTTTGAATCTTCTTTATCATGCTAGGATTAGCAGGAAAAAGCAAAAAATTTCAGAATTGCACCTTGCAATGTGGAGATATTACTGTTTGTGCATTTACAATATTCATTGATTTTTGCCATTGAAAAACATGTTTTTCATATACCAGAAATGTTTGAAGCTACTGACTGAATGAAAGGAGCTGGCATCTCACTCTCTTTGAATCTTCTTTATCATGCTAGGATTAACAGGAAAAAGCTAAAAATTTCAGAATTGCACCGTGCAATGTGGAGATATTACTGTTTGTGCATTTACAATATTCATTGATTTTTGCCATTGAAAAACATGTTTTTCATATACCAGAAATGTTTGAAGCTACTGACTGAATGAAAGGAGCTGGCATCTCACTCTCTTTGAATCTTCTTTATCATGCTAGGATTAGCAGGAAAAAGCTAAAAATTTCAGAATTGCACCTTGCAATGTGGAGATATTACTGTTTGTGCATTTACAATATTCATTGATTTTTGCCATTGAAAAACGTCCAGAAATGTTTGAAGCTACTGACTGAATGAAAGGAGCTGGCATCTCACTCTCTTTGAATCTTCTTTATCATGCTAGGATTAACAGGAAAAAGCAAAAAATTTCAGAATTGCACCTTGCAATGTGGAGATATTACTGTTTGTGCATTTACAATATTCATTGATTTTTGCCATTGAAAAACATGTTTTTCATATACCAGAAATGTTTGAAGCTACTGACTGAATGAAAGGAGCTGGCATCTCACTCTCTTTGAATCTTCTTTATCATGCTAGGATTAGCAGGAAAAAGCTAAAAATTTCAGAATTGCACCTTGCAATGTGGAGATATTACTGTTTGTGCATTTACAATATTCATTGATTTTTGCCATTGAAAAACATGTTTTTCATATACCAGAAATGTTTGAAGCTACTGACTGAATGAAAGGAGCTGGCATCTCACTCTCTTTGAATCTTCTTTATCATGCTAGGATTAACAGGAAAAAGCTAAAAATTTCAGAATTGCACCGTGCAATGTGGAGATATTACTGTTTGTGCATTTACAATATTCATTGATTTTTGCCATTGAAAAACATGTTTTTCATATACCAGAAATGTTTGAAGCTACTGACTGAATGAAAGGAGCTGGCATCTCACTCTCTTTGAATCTTCTTTATCATGCTAGGATTAGCAGGAAAAAGCTAAAAATTTCAGAATTGCACCTTGCAATGTGGAGATATTACTGTTTGTGCATTTACAATATTCATTGATTTTTGCCATTGAAAAACATGTTTTTCATATACCAGAAATGTTTGAAGCTACTGACTGAATGAAAGGAGCTGGCATCTCACTCTCTTTGAATCTTCTTTATCATGCTAGGATTAGCAGGAAAAAGCTAAAAATTTCAGAATTGCACCTTGCAATGTGGAGATATTACTGTTTGTGCATTTACAATATTCATTGATTTTTGCCATTGAAAAACGTCCAGAAATGTTTGAAGCTACTGACTGAATGAAAGGAGCTGGCATCTCACTCTCTTTGAATCTTCTTTATCATGCTAGGATTAGCAGGAAAAAGCTAAAAATTTCAGAATTGCACCGTGCAATGTGGAGATATTACTGTTTGTGCATTTACAATATTCATTGATTTTTGCCATTGAAAAACGTCCAGAAATGTTTGAAGCTACTGACTGAATGAAAGGAGCTGGCATCTCACTCTCTTTGAATCTTCTTTATCATGCTAGGATTAGCAGGAAAAAGCAAAAAATTTCAGAATTGCACCGTGCAATGTGGAGATATTACTGTTTGTGCATTTACAATATTCATTGATTTTTGCCATTGAAAAACATGTTTTTCATATACCAGAAATGTTTGAAGCTACTGACTGAATGAAAGGAGCTGGCATCTCACTCTCTTTGAATCTTCTTTATCATGCTAGGATTAGCAGGAAAAAGCAAAAAATTTCAGAATTGCACCGTGCAATGTGGAGATATTACTGTTTTTGCATTTACAATATTCATTGATTTTTGCCATTGAAAAACATGTTTTTCATATACCAGAAATGTTTGAAGCTACTGACTGAATGAAAGGAGCTGGCATCTCACTCTCTTTGAATCTTCTTTATCATGCTAGGATTAACAGGAAAAAGCTAAAAATTTCAGAATTGCACCTTGCAATGTGGAGATATTACTGTTTGTGCATTTACAATATTCATTGATTTTTGCCATTGAAAAACGTCCTGAAATGTTTGAAGCTACTGACTGAATGAAAGGAGCTGGCATCTCACTCTCTTTGAATCTTCTTTATCATGCTAGGATTAACAGGAAAAAGCTAAAAATTTCAGAATTGCACCTTGCAATGTGGAGATATTACTGTTTGTGCATTTACAATATTCATTGATTTTTGCCATTGAAAAACATGTTTTTCATATACCAGAAATGTTTGAAGCTACTGACTGAATGAAAGGAGCTGGCATCTCACTCTCTTTGAATCTTCTTTATCATGCTAGGATTAGCAGGAAAAAGCAAAAAATTTCAGAATTGCACCGTGCAATGTGGAGATATTACTGTTTGTGCATTTACAATATTCATTGATTTTTGCCATTGAAAAACATGTTTTTCATATACCAGAAATGTTTGAAGCTACTGACTGAATGAAAGGAGCTGGCATCTCACTCTCTTTGAATCTTCTTTATCATGCTAGGATTAACAGGAAAAAGCTAAAAATTTCAGAATTGCACCGTGCAATGTGGAGATATTACTGTTTGTGCATTTACAATATTCATTGATTTTTGCCATTGAAAAACATGTTTTTCATATACCAGAAATGTTTGAAGCTACTGACTGAATGAAAGGAGCTGGCATCTCACTCTCTTTGAATCTTCTTTATCATGCTAGGATTAACAGGAAAAAGCTAAAAATTTCAGAATTGCACCTTGCAATGTGGAGATATTACTGTTTGTGCATTTACAATATTCATTGATTTTTGCCATTGAAAAACATGTTTTTCATATACCAGAAATGTTTGAAGCTACTGACTGAATGAAAGGAGCTGGCATCTCACTCTCTTTGAATCTTCTTTATCATGCTAGGATTAACAGGAAAAAGCAAAAAATTTCAGAATTGCACCGTGCAATGTGGAGATATTACTGTTTGTGCATTTACAATATTCATTGATTTTTGCCATTGAAAAACATGTTTTTCATATACCAGAAATGTTTGAAGCTACTGACTGAATGAAAGGAGCTGGCATCTCACTCTCTTTGAATCTTCTTTATCATGCTAGGATTAGCAGGAAAAAGCTAAAAATTTCAGAATTGCACCTTGCAATGTGGAGATATTACTGTTTGTGCATTTACAATATTCATTGATTTTTGCCATTGAAAAACGTCCAGAAATGTTTGAAGCTACTGACTGAATGAAAGGAGCTGGCATCTCACTCTCTTTGAATCTTCTTTATCATGCTAGGATTAACAGGAAAAAGCTAAAAATTTCAGAATTGCACCGTGCAATGTGGAGATATTACTGTTTGTGCATTTACAATATTCATTGATTTTTGCCATTGAAAAACATGTTTTTCATATACCAGAAATGTTTGAAGCTACTGACTGAATGAAAGGAGCTGGCATCTCACTCTCTTTGAATCTTCTTTATCATGCTAGGATTAACAGGAAAAAGCAAAAAATTTCAGAATTGCACCGTGCAATGTGGAGATATTACTGTTTGTGCATTTACAATATTCATTGATTTTTGCCATTGAAAAACGTCCAGAAATGTTTGAAGCTACTGACTGAATGAAAGGAGCTGGCATCTCACTCTCTTTGAATCTTCTTTATCATGCTAGGATTAACAGGAAAAAGCAAAAAATTTCAGAATTGCACCTTGCAATGTGGAGATATTACTGTTTGTGCATTTACAATATTCATTGATTTTTGCCATTGAAAAACATGTTTTTCATATACCAGAAATGTTTGAAGCTACTGACTGAATGAAAGGAGCTGGCATCTCACTCTCTTTGAATCTTCTTTATCATGCTAGGATTAGCAGGAAAAAGCAAAAAATTTCAGAATTGCACCTTGCAATGTGGAGATATTACTGTTTGTGCATTTACAATATTCATTGATTTTTGCCATTGAAAAACATGTTTTTCATATACCAGAAATGTTTGAAGCTACTGACTGAATGAAAGGAGCTGGCATCTCACTCTCTTTGAATCTTCTTTATCATGCTAGGATTAACAGGAAAAAGCTAAAAATTTCAGAATTGCACCGTGCAATGTGGAGATATTACTGTTTGTGCATTTACAATATTCATTGATTTTTGCCATTGAAAAACATGTTTTTCATATACCAGAAATGTTTGAAGCTACTGACTGAATGAAAGGAGCTGGCATCTCACTCTCTTTGAATCTTCTTTATCATGCTAGGATTAGCAGGAAAAAGCTAAAAATTTCAGAATTGCACCTTGCAATGTGGAGATATTACTGTTTGTGCATTTACAATATTCATTGATTTTTGCCATTGAAAAACGTCCAGAAATGTTTGAAGCTACTGACTGAATGAAAGGAGCTGGCATCTCACTCTCTTTGAATCTTCTTTATCATGCTAGGATTAACAGGAAAAAGCAAAAAATTTCAGAATTGCACCTTGCAATGTGGAGATATTACTGTTTGTGCATTTACAATATTCATTGATTTTTGCCATTGAAAAACATGTTTTTCATATACCAGAAATGTTTGAAGCTACTGACTGAATGAAAGGAGCTGGCATCTCACTCTCTTTGAATCTTCTTTATCATGCTAGGATTAGCAGGAAAAAGCTAAAAATTTCAGAATTGCACCTTGCTATGTGGAGATATTACTGTTTGTGCATTTACAATATTCATTGATTTTTGCCATTGAAAAACATGTTTTTCATATACCAGAAATGTTTGAAGCTACTGACTGAATGAAAGGAGCTGGCATCTCACTCTCTTTGAATCTTCTTTATCATGCTAGGATTAACAGGAAAAAGCTAAAAATTTCAGAATTGCACCGTGCAATGTGGAGATATTACTGTTTGTGCATTTACAATATTCATTGATTTTTGCCATTGAAAAACATGTTTTTCATATACCAGAAATGTTTGAAGCTACTGACTGAATGAAAGGAGCTGGCATCTCACTCTCTTTGAATCTTCTTTATCATGCTAGGATTAGCAGGAAAAAGCTAAAAATTTCAGAATTGCACCTTGCAATGTGGAGATATTACTGTTTGTGCATTTACAATATTCATTGATTTTTGCCATTGAAAAACATGTTTTTCATATACCAGAAATGTTTGAAGCTACTGACTGAATGAAAGGAGCTGGCATCTCACTCTCTTTGAATCTTCTTTATCATGCTAGGATTAGCAGGAAAAAGCTAAAAATTTCAGAATTGCACCTTGCAATGTGGAGATATTACTGTTTGTGCATTTACAATATTCATTGATTTTTGCCATTGAAAAACGTCCAGAAATGTTTGAAGCTACTGACTGAATGAAAGGAGCTGGCATCTCACTCTCTTTGAATCTTCTTTATCATGCTAGGATTAGCAGGAAAAAGCTAAAAATTTCAGAATTGCACCGTGCAATGTGGAGATATTACTGTTTGTGCATTTACAATATTCATTGATTTTTGCCATTGAAAAACGTCCAGAAATGTTTGAAGCTACTGACTGAATGAAAGGAGCTGGCATCTCACTCTCTTTGAATCTTCTTTATCATGCTAGGATTAGCAGGAAAAAGCAAAAAATTTCAGAATTGCACCGTGCAATGTGGAGATATTACTGTTTGTGCATTTACAATATTCATTGATTTTTGCCATTGAAAAACATGTTTTTCATATACCAGAAATGTTTGAAGCTACTGACTGAATGAAAGGAGCTGGCATCTCACTCTCTTTGAATCTTCTTTATCATGCTAGGATTAGCAGGAAAAAGCAAAAAATTTCAGAATTGCACCGTGCAATGTGGAGATATTACTGTTTGTGCATTTACAATATTCATTGATTTTTGCCATTGAAAAACATGTTTTTCATATACCAGAAATGTTTGAAGCTACTGACTGAATGAAAGGAGCTGGCATCTCACTCTCTTTGAATCTTCTTTATCATGCTAGGATTAACAGGAAAAAGCTAAAAATTTCAGAATTGCACCTTGCAATGTGGAGATATTACTGTTTGTGCATTTACAATATTCATTGATTTTTGCCATTGAAAAACGTCCTGAAATGTTTGAAGCTACTGACTGAATGAAAGGAGCTGGCATCTCACTCTCTTTGAATCTTCTTTATCATGCTAGGATTAACAGGAAAAAGCTAAAAATTTCAGAATTGCACCTTGCAATGTGGAGATATTACTGTTTGTGCATTTACAATATTCATTGATTTTTGCCATTGAAAAACATGTTTTTCATATACCAGAAATGTTTGAAGCTACTGACTGAATGAAAGGAGCTGGCATCTCACTCTCTTTGAATCTTCTTTATCATGCTAGGATTAGCAGGAAAAAGCAAAAAATTTCAGAATTGCACCGTGCAATGTGGAGATATTACTGTTTGTGCATTTACAATATTCATTGATTTTTGCCATTGAAAAACATGTTTTTCATATACCAGAAATGTTTGAAGCTACTGACTGAATGAAAGGAGCTGGCATCTCACTCTCTTTGAATCTTCTTTATCATGCTAGGATTAACAGGAAAAAGCTAAAAATTTCAGAATTGCACCGTGCAATGTGGAGATATTACTGTTTGTGCATTTACAATATTCATTGATTTTTGCCATTGAAAAACATGTTTTTCATATACCAGAAATGTTTGAAGCTACTGACTGAATGAAAGGAGCTGGCATCTCACTCTCTTTGAATCTTCTTTATCATGCTAGGATTAACAGGAAAAAGCTAAAAATTTCAGAATTGCACCTTGCAATGTGGAGATATTACTGTTTGTGCATTTACAATATTCATTGATTTTTGCCATTGAAAAACATGTTTTTCATATACCAGAAATGTTTGAAGCTACTGACTGAATGAAAGGAGCTGGCATCTCACTCTCTTTGAATCTTCTTTATCATGCTAGGATTAACAGGAAAAAGCAAAAAATTTCAGAATTGCACCGTGCAATGTGGAGATATTACTGTTTGTGCATTTACAATATTCATTGATTTTTGCCATTGAAAAACATGTTTTTCATATACCAGAAATGTTTGAAGCTACTGACTGAATGAAAGGAGCTGGCATCTCACTCTCTTTGAATCTTCTTTATCATGCTAGGATTAGCAGGAAAAAGCAAAAAATTTCAGAATTGCACCTTGCAATGTGGAGATATTACTGTTTGTGCATTTACAATATTCATTGATTTTTGCCATTGAAAAACGTCCAGAAATGTTTGAAGCTACTGACTGAATGAAAGGAGCTGGCATCTCACTCTCTTTGAATCTTCTTTATCATGCTAGGATTAACAGGAAAAAGCTAAAAATTTCAGAATTGCACCGTGCAATGTGGAGATATTACTGTTTGTGCATTTACAATATTCATTGATTTTTGCCATTGAAAAACATGTTTTTCATATACCAGAAATGTTTGAAGCTACTGACTGAATGAAAGGAGCTGGCATCTCACTCTCTTTGAATCTTCTTTATCATGCTAGGATTAACAGGAAAAAGCAAAAAATTTCAGAATTGCACCGTGCAATGTGGAGATATTACTGTTTGTGCATTTACAATATTCATTGATTTTTGCCATTGAAAAACATGTTTTTCATATACCAGAAATGTTTGAAGCTACTGACTGAATGAAAGGAGCTGGCATCTCACTCTCTTTGAATCTTCTTTATCATGCTAGGATTAGCAGGAAAAAGCAAAAAATTTCAGAATTGCACCGTGCAATGTGGAGATATTACTGTTTGTGCATTTACAATATTCATTGATTTTTGCCATTGAAAAACATGTTTTTCATATACCAGAAATGTTTGAAGCTACTGACTGAATGAAAGGAGCTGGCATCTCACTCTCTTTGAATCTTCTTTATCATGCTAGGATTAGCAGGAAAAAGCAAAAAAATTCAGAATTGCACCGTGCAATGTGGAGATATTACTGTTTGTGCATTTACAATATTCATTGATTTTTGCCATTGAAAAACATGTTTTTCATATACCAGAAATGTTTGAAGCTACTGACTGAATGAAAGGAGCTGGCATCTCACTCTCTTTGAATCTTCTTTATCATGCTAGGATTAACAGGAAAAAGCTAAAAATTTCAGAATTGCACCGTGCAATGTGGAGATATTACTGTTTGTGCATTTACAATATTCATTGATTTTTGCCATTGAAAAACATGTTTTTCATATACCAGAAATGTTTGAAGCTACTGACTGAATGAAAGGAGCTGGCATCTCACTCTCTTTGAATCTTCTTTATCATGCTAGGATTAACAGGAAAAAGCTAAAAATTTCAGAATTGCACCTTGCAATGTGGAGATATTACTGTTTGTGCATTTACAATATTCATTGATTTTTGCCATTGAAAAACATGTTTTTCATATACCAGAAATGTTTGAAGCTACTGACTGAATGAAAGGAGCTGGCATCTCACTCTCTTTGAATCTTCTTTATCATGCTAGGATTAACAGGAAAAAGCAAAAAATTTCAGAATTGCACCGTGCAATGTGGAGATATTACTGTTTGTGCATTTACAATATTCATTGATTTTTGCCATTGAAAAACATGTTTTTCATATACCAGAAATGTTTGAAGCTACTGACTGAATGAAAGGAGCTGGCATCTCACTCTCTTTGAATCTTCTTTATCATGCTAGGATTAGCAGGAAAAAGCAAAAAATTTCAGAATTGCACCGTGCAATGTGGAGATATTACTGTTTGTGCATTTACAATATTCATTGATTTTTGCCATTGAAAAACATGTTTTTCATATACCAGAAATGTTTGAAGCTACTGACTGAATGAAAGGAGCTGGCATCTCACTCTCTTTGAATCTTCTTTATCATGCTAGGATTAACAGGAAAAAGCTAAAAATTTCAGAATTGCACCGTGCAATGTGGAGATATTACTGTTTGTGCATTTACAATATTCATTGATTTTTGCCATTGAAAAACATGTTTTTCATATACCAGAAATGTTTGAAGCTACTGACTGAATGAAAGGAGCTGGCATCTCACTCTCTTTGAATCTTCTTTATCATGCTAGGATTAACAGGAAAAAGCTAAAAATTTCAGAATTGCACCTTGCAATGTGGAGATATTACTGTTTGTGCATTTACAATATTCATTGATTTTTGCCATTGAAAAACATGTTTTTCATATACCAGAAATGTTTGAAGCTACTGACTGAATGAAAGGAGCTGGCATCTCACTCTCTTTGAATCTTCTTTATCATGCTAGGATTAACAGGAAAAAGCAAAAAATTTCAGAATTGCACCGTGCAATGTGGAGATATTACTGTTTGTGCATTTACAATATTCATTGATTTTTGCCATTGAAAAACATGTTTTTCATATACCAGAAATGTTTGAAGCTACTGACTGAATGAAAGGAGCTGGCATCTCACTCTCTTTGAATCTTCTTTATCATGCTAGGATTAGCAGGAAAAAGCAAAAAATTTCAGAATTGCACCGTGCAATGTGGAGATATTACTGTTTGTGCATTTACAATATTCATTGATTTTTGCCATTGAAAAACGTCCAGAAATGTTTGAAGCTACTGACTGAATGAAAGGAGCTGGCATCTCACTCTCTTTGAATCTTCTTTATCATGCTAGGATTAACAGGAAAAAGCAAAAAATTTCAGAATTGCACCTTGCAATGTGGAGATATTACTGTTTGTGCATTTACAATATTCATTGATTTTTGCCATTGAAAAACATGTTTTTCATATACCAGAAATGTTTGAAGCTACTGACTGAATGAAAGGAGCTGGCATCTCACTCTCTTTGAATCTTCTTTATCATGCTAGGATTAGCAGGAAAAAGCAAAAAATTTCAGAATTGCACCTTGCAATGTGGAGATATTACTGTTTGTGCATTTACAATATTCATTGATTTTTGCCATTGAAAAACATGTTTTTCATATACCAGAAATGTTTGAAGCTACTGACTGAATGAAAGGAGCTGGCATCTCACTCTCTTTGAATCTTCTTTATCATGCTAGGATTAACAGGAAAAAGCTAAAAATTTCAGAATTGCACCGTGCAATGTGGAGATATTACTGTTTGTGCATTTACAATATTCATTGATTTTTGCCATTGAAAAACATGTTTTTCATATACCAGAAATGTTTGAAGCTACTGACTGAATGAAAGGAGCTGGCATCTCACTCTCTTTGAATCTTCTTTATCATGCTAGGATTAGCAGGAAAAAGCTAAAAATTTCAGAATTGCACCTTGCAATGTGGAGATATTACTGTTTGTGCATTTACAATATTCATTGATTTTTGCCATTGAAAAACGTCCAGAAATGTTTGAAGCTACTGACTGAATGAAAGGAGCTGGCATCTCACTCTCTTTGAATCTTCTTTATCATGCTAGGATTAACAGGAAAAAGCAAAAAATTTCAGAATTGCACCTTGCAATGTGGAGATATTACTGTTTGTGCATTTACAATATTCATTGATTTTTGCCATTGAAAAACATGTTTTTCATATACCAGAAATGTTTGAAGCTACTGACTGAATGAAAGGAGCTGGCATCTCACTCTCTTTGAATCTTCTTTATCATGCTAGGATTAGCAGGAAAAAGCAAAAAATTTCAGAATTGCACCGTGCAATGTGGAGATATTACTGTTTGTGCATTTACAATATTCATTGATTTTTGCCATTGAAAAACATGTTTTTCATATACCAGAAATGTTTGAAGCTACTGACTGAATGAAAGGAGCTGGCATCTCACTCTCTTTGAATCTTCTTTATCATGCTAGGATTAGCAGGAAAAAGCTAAAAATTTCAGAATTGCACCTTGCAATGTGGAGATATTACTGTTTGTGCATTTACAATATTCATTGATTTTTGCCATTGAAAAACATGTTTTTCATATACCAGAAATGTTTGAAGCTACTGACTGAATGAAAGGAGCTGGCATCTCACTCTCTTTGAATCTTCTTTATCATGCTAGGATTAGCAGGAAAAAGCTAAAAATTTCAGAATTGCACCTTGCAATGTGGAGATATTACTGTTTGTGCATTTACAATATTCATTGATTTTTGCCATTGAAAAACGTCCAGAAATGTTTGAAGCTACTGACTGAATGAAAGGAGCTGGCATCTCACTCTCTTTGAATCTTCTTTATCATGCTAGGATTAGCAGGAAAAAGCTAAAAATTTCAGAATTGCACCTTGCAATGTGGAGATATTACTGTTTGTGCATTTACAATATTCATTGATTTTTGCCATTGAAAAACGTCCAGAAATGTTTGAAGCTACTGACTGAATGAAAGGAGCTGGCATCTCACTCTCTTTGAATCTTCTTTATCATGCTAGGATTAACAGGAAAAAGCAAAAAATTTCAGAATTGCACCTTGCAATGTGGAGATATTACTGTTTGTGCATTTACAATATTCATTGATTTTTGCCATTGAAAAACATGTTTTTCATATACCAGAAATGTTTGAAGCTACTGACTGAATGAAAGGAGCTGGCATCTCACTCTCTTTGAATCTTCTTTATCATGCTAGGATTAGCAGGAAAAAGCTAAAAATTTCAGAATTGCACCTTGCAATGTGGAGATATTACTGTTTGTGCATTTACAATATTCATTGATTTTTGCCATTGAAAAACATGTTTTTCATATACCAGAAATGTTTGAAGCTACTGACTGAATGAAAGGAGCTGGCATCTCACTCTCTTTGAATCTTCTTTATCATGCTAGGATTAGCAGGAAAAAGCAAAAAATTTCAGAATTGCACCGTGCAATGTGGAGATATTACTGTTTGTGCATTTACAATATTCATTGATTTTTGCCATTGAAAAACATGTTTTTCATATACCAGAAATGTTTGAAGCTACTGACTGAATGAAAGGAGCTGGCATCTCACTCTCTTTGAATCTTCTTTATCATGCTAGGATTAGCAGGAAAAAGCTAAAAATTTCAGAATTGCACCTTGCAATGTGGAGATATTACTGTTTGTGCATTTACAATATTCATTGATTTTTGCCATTGAAAAACATGTTTTTCATATACCAGAAATGTTTGAAGCTACTGACTGAATGAAAGGAGCTGGCATCTCACTCTCTTTGAATCTTCTTTATCATGCTAGGATTAGCAGGAAAAAGCTAAAAATTTCAGAATTGCACCTTGCAATGTGGAGATATTACTGTTTGTGCATTTACAATATTCATTGATTTTTGCCATTGAAAAACGTCCAGAAATGTTTGAAGCTACTGACTGAATGAAAGGAGCTGGCATCTCACTCTCTTTGAATCTTCTTTATCATGCTAGGATTAGCAGGAAAAAGCTAAAAATTTCAGAATTGCACCGTGCAATGTGGAGATATTACTGTTTGTGCATTTACAATATTCATTGATTTTTGCCATTGAAAAACGTCCAGAAATGTTTGAAGCTACTGACTGAATGAAAGGAGCTGGCATCTCACTCTCTTTGAATCTTCTTTATCATGCTAGGATTAGCAGGAAAAAGCAAAAAATTTCAGAATTGCACCGTGCAATGTGGAGATATTACTGTTTGTGCATTTACAATATTCATTGATTTTTGCCATTGAAAAACATGTTTTTCATATACCAGAAATGTTTGAAGCTACTGACTGAATGAAAGGAGCTGGCATCTCACTCTCTTTGAATCTTCTTTATCATGCTAGGATTAGCAGGAAAAAGCAAAAAATTTCAGAATTGCACCGTGCAATGTGGAGATATTACTGTTTGTGCATTTACAATATTCATTGATTTTTGCCATTGAAAAACATGTTTTTCATATACCAGAAATGTTTGAAGCTACTGACTGAATGAAAGGAGCTGGCATCTCACTCTCTTTGAATCTTCTTTATCATGCTAGGATTAACAGGAAAAAGCTAAAAATTTCAGAATTGCACCTTGCAATGTGGAGATATTACTGTTTGTGCATTTACAATATTCATTGATTTTTGCCATTGAAAAACGTCCAGAAATGTTTGAAGCTACTGACTGAATGAAAGGAGCTGGCATCTCACTCTCTTTGAATCTTCTTTATCATGCTAGGATTAACAGGAAAAAGCAAAAAATTTCAGAATTGCACCTTGCAATGTGGAGATATTACTGTTTGTGCATTTACAATATTCATTGATTTTTGCCATTGAAAAACATGTTTTTCATATACCAGAAATGTTTGAAGCTACTGACTGAATGAAAGGAGCTGGCATCTCACTCTCTTTGAATCTTCTTTATCATGCTAGGATTAACAGGAAAAAGCAAAAAATTTCAGAATTGCACCGTGCAATGTGGAGATATTACTGTTTGTGCATTTACAATATTCATTGATTTTTGCCATTGAAAAACGTCCAGAAATGTTTGAAGCTACTGACTGAATGAAAGGAGCTGGCATCTCACTCTCTTTGAATCTTCTTTATCATGCTAGGAATAGCAGGAAAAAGCTAAAAATTTCAGAATTGCACCGTGCAATGTGGAGATATTACTGTTTGTGCATTTACAATATTCATTGATTTTTGCCATTGAAAAACATGTTTTTCATATACCAGAAATGTTTGAAGCTACTGACTGAATGAAAGGAGCTGGCATCTCACTCTCTTTGAATCTTCTTTATCATGCTAGGATTAGCAGGAAAAAGCTAAAAATTTCAGAATTGCACCGTGCAATGTGGAGATATTACTGTTTGTGCATTTACAATATTCATTGATTTTTGCCATTGAAAAACATGTTTTTCATATACCAGAAATGTTTGAAGCTACTGACTGAATGAAAGGAGCTGGCATCTCACTCTCTTTGAATCTTCTTTATCATGCTAGGATTAACAGGAAAAAGCAAAAAATTTCAGAATTGCACCGTGCAATGTGGAGATATTACTGTTTGTGCATTTACAATATTCATTGATTTTTGCCATTGAAAAACATGTTTTTCATATACCAGAAATGTTTGAAGCTACTGACTGAATGAAAGGAGCTGGCATCTCACTCTCTTTGAATCTTCTTTATCATGCTAGGATTAGCAGGAAAAAGCTAAAAATTTCAGAATTGCACCTTGCAATGTGGAGATATTACTGTTTGTGCATTTACAATATTCATTGATTTTTGCCATTGAAAAACGTCCAGAAATGTTTGAAGCTACTGACTGAATGAAAGGAGCTGGCATCTCACTCTCTTTGAATCTTCTTTATCATGCTAGGATTAGCAGGAAAAAGCTAAAAATTTCAGAATTGCACCATGCAATGTGGAGATATTACTGTTTGTGCATTTACAATATTCATTGATTTTTGCCATTGAAAAACGTCCAGAAATGTTTGAAGCTACTGACTGAATGAAAGGAGCTGGCATCTCACTCTCTTTGAATCTTCTTTATCATGCTAGGATTAGCAGGAAAAAGCAAAAAATTTCAGAATTGCACCGTGCAATGTGGAGATATTACTGTTTGTGCATTTACAATATTCATTGATTTTTGCCATTGAAAAACATGTTTTTCATATACCAGAAATGTTTGAAGCTACTGACTGAATGAAAGGAGCTGGCATCTCACTCTCTTTGAATCTTCTTTATCATGCTAGGATTAGCAGGAAAAAGCAAAAAATTTCAGAATTGCACCTTGCAATGTGGAGATATTACTGTTTGTGCATTTACAATATTCATTGATTTTTGCCATTGAAAAACATGTTTTTCATATACCAGAAATGTTTGAAGCTACTGACTGAATGAAAGGAGCTGGCATCTCACTCTCTTTGAATCTTCTTTATCATGCTAGGATTAACAGGAAAAAGCAAAAAATTTCAGAATTGCACCGTGCAATGTGGAGATATTACTGTTTGTGCATTTACAATATTCATTGATTTTTGCCATTGAAAAACATGTTTTTCATATACCAGAAATGTTTGAAGCTACTGACTGAATGAAAGGAGCTGGCATCTCACTCTCTTTGAATCTTCTTTATCATGCTAGGATTAACAGGAAAAAGCTAAAAATTTCAGAATTGCACCGTGCAATGTGGAGATATTACTGTTTGTGCATTTACAATATTCATTGATTTTTGCCATTGAAAAACATGTTTTTCATATACCAGAAATGTTTGAAGCTACTGACTGAATGAAAGGAGCTGGCATCTCACTCTCTTTGAATCTTCTTTATCATGCTAGGATTAGCAGGAAAAAGCTAAAAATTTCAGAATTGCACCTTGCAATGTGGAGATATTACTGTTTGTGCATTTACAATATTCATTGATTTTTGCCATTGAAAAACATGTTTTTCATATACCAGAAATGTTTGAAGCTACTGACTGAATGAAAGGAGCTGGCATCTCACTCTCTTTGAATCTTCTTTATCATGCTAGGATTAGCAGGAAAAAGCTAAAAATTTCAGAATTGCACCTTGCAATGTGGAGATATTACTGTTTGTTCATTTACAATATTCATTGATTTTTGCCATTGAAAAACATGTTTTTCATATACCAGAAATGTTTGAAGCTACTGACTGAATGAAAGGAGCTGGCATCTCACTCTCTTTGAATCTTCTTTATCATGCTAGGATTAGCAGGAAAAAGCTAAAAATTTCAGAATTGCACCTTGCAATGTGGAGATATTACTGTTTGTGCATTTACAATATTCATTGATTTTTGCCATTGAAAAACGTCCAGAAATGTTTGAAGCTACTGACTGAATGAAAGGAGCTGGCATCTCACTCTCTTTGAATCTTCTTTATCATGCTAGGATTAGCAGGAAAAAGCTAAAAATTTCAGAATTGTACCATGCAATGTGGAGATATTACTGTTTGTGCATTTACAATATTCATTGATTTTTGCCATTGAAAAACGTCCAGAAATGTTTGAAGCTACTGACTGAATGAAAGGAGCTGGCATCTCACTCTCTTTGAATCTTCTTTATCATGCTAGGATTAGCAGGAAAAAGCAAAAAATTTCAGAATTGCACCGTGCAATGTGGAGATATTACTGTTTGTGCATTTACAATATTCATTGATTTTTGCCATTGAAAAACATGTTTTTCATATACCAGAAATGTTTGAAGCTACTGACTGAATGAAAGGAGCTGGCATCTCACTCTCTTTGAATCTTCTTTATCATGCTAGGATTAGCAGGAAAAAGCAAAAAATTTCAGAATTGCACCGTGCAATGTGGAGATATTACTGTTTGTGCATTTACAATATTCATTGATTTTTGCCATTGAAAAACATGTTTTTCATATACCAGAAATGTTTGAAGCTACTGACTGAATGAAAGGAGCTGGCATCTCACTCTCTTTGAATCTTCTTTATCATGCTAGGATTAACAGGAAAAAGCTAAAAATTTCAGAATTGCACCTTGCAATGTGGAGATATTACTGTTTGTGCATTTACAATATTCATTGATTTTTGCCATTGAAAAACGTCCAGAAATGTTTGAAGCTACTGACTGAATGAAAGGAGCTGGCATCTCACTCTCTTTGAATCTTCTTTATCATGCTAGGATTAACAGGAAAAAGCTAAAAATTTCAGAATTGCACCTTGCAATGTGGAGATATTACTGTTTGTGCATTTACAATATTCATTGATTTTTGCCATTGAAAAACATGTTTTTCATATACCAGAAATGTTTGAAGCTACTGACTGAATGAAAGGAGCTGGCATCTCACTCTCTTTGAATCTTCTTTATCATGCTAGGATTAACAGGAAAAAGCTAAAAATTTCAGAATTGCACCTTGCAATGTGGAGATATTACTGTTTGTGCATTTACAATATTCATTGATTTTTGCCATTGAAAAACATGTTTTTCATATACCAGAAATGTTTGAAGCTACTGACTGAATGAAAGGAGCTGGCATCTCACTCTCTTTGAATCTTCTTTATCATGCTAGGATTAACAGGAAAAAGCAAAAAATTTCAGAATTGCACCGTGCAATGTGGAGATATTACTGTTTGTGCATTTACAATATTCATTGATTTTTGCCATTGAAAAACATGTTTTTCATATACCAGAAATGTTTGAAGCTACTGACTGAATGAAAGGAGCTGGCATCTCACTCTCTTTGAATCTTCTTTATCATGCTAGGATTAGCAGGAAAAAGCAAAAAATTTCAGAATTGCACCTTGCAATGTGGAGATATTACTGTTTGTGCATTTACAATATTCATTGATTTTTGCCATTGAAAAACGTCCAGAAATGTTTGAAGCTACTGACTGAATGAAAGGAGCTGGCATCTCACTCTCTTTGAATCTTCTTTATCATGCTAGGATTAACAGGAAAAAGCTAAAAATTTCAGAATTGCACCGTGCAATGTGGAGATATTACTGTTTGTGCATTTACAATATTCATTGATTTTTGCCATTGAAAAACATGTTTTTCATATACCAGAAATGTTTGAAGCTACTGACTGAATGAAAGGAGCTGGCATCTCACTCTCTTTGAATCTTCTTTATCATGCTAGGATTAACAGGAAAAAGCAAAAAATTTCAGAATTGCACCGTGCAATGTGGAGATATTACTGTTTGTGCATTTACAATATTCATTGATTTTTGCCATTGAAAAACATGTTTTTCATATACCAGAAATGTTTGAAGCTACTGACTGAATGAAAGGAGCTGGCATCTCACTCTCTTTGAATCTTCTTTATCATGCTAGGATTAGCAGGAAAAAGCAAAAAATTTCAGAATTGCACCGTGCAATGTGGAGATATTACTGTTTGTGCATTTACAATATTCATTGATTTTTGCCATTGAAAAACATGTTTTTCATATACCAGAAATGTTTGAAGCTACTGACTGAATGAAAGGAGCTGGCATCTCACTCTCTTTGAATCTTCTTTATCATGCTAGGATTAGCAGGAAAAAGCAAAAAATTTCAGAATTGCACCGTGCAATGTGGAGATATTACTGTTTGTGCATTTACAATATTCATTGATTTTTGCCATTGAAAAACATGTTTTTCATATACCAGAAATGTTTGAAGCTACTGACTGAATGAAAGGAGCTGGCATCTCACTCTCTTTGAATCTTCTTTATCATGCTAGGATTAACAGGAAAAAGCTAAAAATTTCAGAATTGCACCTTGCAATGTGGAGATATTACTGTTTGTGCATTTACAATATTCATTGATTTTTGCCATTGAAAAACATGTTTTTCATATACCAGAAATGTTTGAAGCTACTGACTGAATGAAAGGAGCTGGCATCTCACTCTCTTTGAATCTTCTTTATCATGCTAGGATTAACAGGAAAAAGCTAAAAATTTCAGAATTGCACCTTGCAATGTGGAGATATTACTGTTTGTGCATTTACAATATTCATTGATTTTTGCCATTGAAAAACATGTTTTTCATATACCAGAAATGTTTGAAGCTACTGACTGAATGAAAGGAGCTGGCATCTCACTCTCTTTGAATCTTCTTTATCATGCTAGGATTAACAGGAAAAAGCAAAAAATTTCAGAATTGCACCGTGCAATGTGGAGATATTACTGTTTGTGCATTTACAATATTCATTGATTTTTGCCATTGAAAAACATGTTTTTCATATACCAGAAATGTTTGAAGCTACTGACTGAATGAAAGGAGCTGGCATCTCACTCTCTTTGAATCTTCTTTATCATGCTAGGATTAGCAGGAAAAAGCAAAAAATTTCAGAATTGCACCGTGCAATGTGGAGATATTACTGTTTGTGCATTTACAATATTCATTGATTTTTGCCATTGAAAAACGTCCAGAAATGTTTGAAGCTACTGACTGAATGAAAGGAGCTGGCATCTCACTCTCTTTGAATCTTCTTTATCATGCTAGGATTAACAGGAAAAAGCAAAAAATTTCAGAATTGCACCTTGCAATGTGGAGATATTACTGTTTGTGCATTTACAATATTCATTGATTTTTGCCATTGAAAAACATGTTTTTCATATACCAGAAATGTTTGAAGCTACTGACTGAATGAAAGGAGCTGGCATCTCACTCTCTTTGAATCTTCTTTATCATGCTAGGATTAGCAGGAAAAAGCAAAAAATTTCAGAATTGCACCTTGCAATGTGGAGATATTACTGTTTGTGCATTTACAATATTCATTGATTTTTGCCATTGAAAAACATGTTTTTCATATACCAGAAATGTTTGAAGCTACTGACTGAATGAAAGGAGCTGGCATCTCACTCTCTTTGAATCTTCTTTATCATGCTAGGATTAACAGGAAAAAGCTAAAAATTTCAGAATTGCACCGTGCAATGTGGAGATATTACTGTTTGTGCATTTACAATATTCATTGATTTTTGCCATTGAAAAACATGTTTTTCATATACCAGAAATGTTTGAAGCTACTGACTGAATGAAAGGAGCTGGCATCTCACTCTCTTTGAATCTTCTTTATCATGCTAGGATTAGCAGGAAAAAGCTAAAAATTTCAGAATTGCACCTTGCAATGTGGAGATATTACTGTTTGTGCATTTACAATATTCATTGATTTTTGCCATTGAAAAACGTCCAGAAATGTTTGAAGCTACTGACTGAATGAAAGGAGCTGGCATCTCACTCTCTTTGAATCTTCTTTATCATGCTAGGATTAACAGGAAAAAGCAAAAAATTTCAGAATTGCACCTTGCAATGTGGAGATATTACTGTTTGTGCATTTACAATATTCATTGATTTTTGCCATTGAAAAACATGTTTTTCATATACCAGAAATGTTTGAAGCTACTGACTGAATGAAAGGAGCTGGCATCTCACTCTCTTTGAATCTTCTTTATCATGCTAGGATTAGCAGGAAAAAGCTAAAAATTTCAGAATTGCACCTTGCAATGTGGAGATATTACTGTTTGTGCATTTACAATATTCATTGATTTTTGCCATTGAAAAACATGTTTTTCATATACCAGAATTGTTTGAAGCTACTGACTGAATGAAAGGAGCTGGCATCTCACTCTCTTTGAATCTTCTTTATCATGCTAGGATTAGCAGGAAAAAGCAAAAAATTTCAGAATTGCACCGTGCAATGTGGAGATATTACTGTTTGTGCATTTACAATATTCATTGATTTTTGCCATTGAAAAACATGTTTTTCATATACCAGAAATGTTTGAAGCTACTGACTGAATGAAAGGAGCTGGCATCTCACTCTCTTTGAATCTTCTTTATCATGCTAGGATTAGCAGGAAAAAGCTAAAAATTTCAGAATTGCACCTTGCAATGTGGAGATATTACTGTTTGTGCATTTACAATATTCATTGATTTTTGCCATTGAAAAACATGTTTTTCATATACCAGAAATGTTTGAAGCTACTGACTGAATGAAAGGAGCTGGCATCTCACTCTCTTTGAATCTTCTTTATCATGCTAGGATTAGCAGGAAAAAGCTAAAAATTTCAGAATTGCACCTTGCAATGTGGAGATATTACTGTTTGTGCATTTACAATATTCATTGATTTTTGCCATTGAAAAACGTCCAGAAATGTTTGAAGCTACTGACTGAATGAAAGGAGCTGGCATCTCACTCTCTTTGAATCTTCTTTATCATGCTAGGATTAGCAGGAAAAAGCTAAAAATTTCAGAATTGCACCGTGCAATGTGGAGATATTACTGTTTGTGCATTTACAATATTCATTGATTTTTGCCATTGAAAAACGTCCAGAAATGTTTGAAGCTACTGACTGAATGAAAGGAGCTGGCATCTCACTCTCTTTGAATCTTCTTTATCATGCTAGGATTAGCAGGAAAAAGCAAAAAATTTCAGAATTGCACCGTGCAATGTGGAGATATTACTGTTTGTGCATTTACAATATTCATTGATTTTTGCCATTGAAAAACATGTTTTTCATATACCAGAAATGTTTGAAGCTACTGACTGAATGAAAGGAGCTGGCATCTCACTCTCTTTGAATCTTCTTTATCATGCTAGGATTAGCAGGAAAAAGCAAAAAATTTCAGAATTGCACCGTGCAATGTGGAGATATTACTGTTTGTGCATTTACAATATTCATTGATTTTTGCCATTGAAAAACATGTTTTTCATATACCAGAAATGTTTGAAGCTACTGACTGAATGAAAGGAGCTGGCATCTCACTCTCTTTGAATCTTCTTTATCATGCTAGGATTAACAGGAAAAAGCTAAAAATTTCAGAATTGCACCTTGCAATGTGGAGATATTACTGTTTGTGCATTTACAATATTCATTGATTTTTGCCATTGAAAAACGTCCAGAAATGTTTGAAGCTACTGACTGAATGAAAGGAGCTGGCATCTCACTCTCTTTGAATCTTCTTTATCATGCTAGGATTAACAGGAAAAAGCAAAAAATTTCAGAATTGCACCTTGCAATGTGGAGATATTACTGTTTGAGCATTTACAATATTCATTGATTTTTGCCATTGAAAAACATGTTTTTCATATACCAGAAATGTTTGAAGCTACTGACTGAATGAAAGGAGCTGGCATCTCACTCTCTTTGAATCTTCTTTATCATGCTAGGATTAACAGGAAAAAGCAAAAAATTTCAGAATTGCACCGTGCAATGTGGAGATATTACTGTTTGTGCATTTACAATATTCATTGATTTTTGCCATTGAAAAATGTCCAGAAATGTTTGAAGCTACTGACTGAATGAAAGGAGCTGGCATCTCACTCTCTTTGAATCTTCTTTATCATGCTAGGATTAGCAGGAAAAAGCTAAAAATTTCAGAATTGCACCGTGCAATGTGGAGATATTACTGTTTGTGCATTTACAATATTCATTGATTTTTGCCATTGAAAAACATGTTTTTCATATACCAGAAATGTTTGAAGCTACTGACTGAATGAAAGGAGCTGGCATCTCACTCTCTTTGAATCTTCTTTATCATGCTAGGATTAACAGGAAAAAGCAAAAAATTTCAGAATTGCACCGTGCAATGTGGAGATATTACTGTTTGTGCATTTACAATATTCATTGATTTTTGCCATTGAAAAACATGTTTTTCATATACCAGAAATGTTTGAAGCTACTGACTGAATGAAAGGAGCTGGCATCTCACTCTCTTTGAATCTTCTTTATCATGCTAGGATTAGCAGGAAAAAGCTAAAAATTTCAGAATTGCACCTTGCAATGTGGAGATATTACTGTTTGTGCATTTACAATATTCATTGATTTTTGCCATTGAAAAACGTCCAGAAATGTTTGAAGCTACTGACTGAATGAAAGGAGCTGGCATCTCACTCTCTTTGAATCTTCTTTATCATGCTAGGATTAGCAGGAAAAAGCTAAAAATTTCAGAATTGCACCGTGCATTGTGGAGATATTACTGTTTGTGCATTTACAATATTCATTGATTTTTGCCATTGAAAAACGTCCAGAAATGTTTGAAGCTACTGACTGAATGAAAGGAGCTGGCATCTCACTCTCTTTGAATCTTCTTTATCATGCTAGGATTAGCAGGAAAAAGCAAAAAATTTCAGAATTGCACCGTGCAATGTGGAGATATTACTGTTTGTGCATTTACAATATTCATTGATTTTTGCCATTGAAAAACATGTTTTTCATATACCAGAAATGTTTGAAGCTACTGACTGATTGAAAGGAGCTGGCATCTCACTCTCTTTGAATCTTCTTTATCATGCTAGGATTAGCAGGAAAAAGCAAAAAATTTCAGAATTGCACCGTGCAATGTGGAGATATTACTGTTTGTGCATTTACAATATTCATTGATTTTTGCCATTGAAAAACATGTTTTTCATATACCAGAAATGTTTGAAGCTACTGACTGAATGAAAGGAGCTGGCATCTCACTCTCTTTGAATCTTCTTTATCATGCTAGGATTAACAGGAAAAAGCAAAAAATTTCAGAATTGCACCGTGCAATGTGGAGATATTACTGTTTGTGCATTTACAATATTCATTGATTTTTGCCAATGAAAAACATGTTTTTCATATACCAGAAATGTTTGAAGCTACTGACTGAATGAAAGGAGCTGGCATCTCACTCTCTTTGAATCTTCTTTATCATGCTAGGATTAACAGGAAAAAGCTAAAAATTTCAGAATTGCACCGTGCAATGTGGAGATATTACTGTTTGTGCATTTACAATATTCATTGATTTTTGCCATTGAAAAACATGTTTTTCATATACCAGAAATGTTTGAAGCTACTGACTGAATGAAAGGAGCTGGCATCTCACTCTCTTTGAATCTTCTTTATCATGCTAGGATTAGCAGGAAAAAGCTAAAAATTTCAGAATTGCACCGTGCAATGTGGAGATATTACTGTTTGTGCATTTACAATATTCATTGATTTTTGCCATTGAAAAACATGTTTTTCATATACCAGAAATGTTTGAAGCTACTGACTGAATGAAAGGAGCTGGCATCTCACTCTCTTTGAATCTTCTTTATCATGCTAGGATTAGCAGGAAAAAGCAAAAAATTTCAGAATTGCACCTTGCAATGTGGAGATATTACTGTTTGTGCATTTACAATATTCATTGATTTTTGCCATTGAAAAACATGTTTTTCATATACCAGAAATGTTTGAAGCTACTGACTGAATGAAAGGAGCTGGCATCTCACTCTCTTTGAATCTTCTTTATCATGCTAGGATTAGCAGGAAAAAGCTAAAAATTTCAGAATTGCACCTTGCAATGTGGAGATATTACTGTTTGTGCATTTACAATATTCATTGATTTTTGCCATTGAAAAACATGTTTTTCATATACCAGAAATGTTTGAAGCTACTGACTGAATGAAAGGAGCTGGCATCTCACTCTCTTTGAATCTTCTTTATCATGCTAGGATTAGCAGGAAAAAGCTAAAAATTTCAGAATTGCACCTTGCAATGTGGAGATATTACTGTTTGTGCATTTACAATATTCATTGATTTTTGCCATTGAAAAACATGTTTTTCATATACCAGAAATGTTTGAAGCTACTGACTGAATGAAAGGAGCTGGCATCTCACTCTCTTTGAATCTTCTTTATCATGCTAGGATTAACAGGAAAAAGCTAAAAATTTCAGAATTGCACCGTGCAATGTGGAGATATTACTGTTTGTGCATTTACAATATTCATTGATTTTTGCCATTGAAAAACGTCCAGAAATGTTTGAAGCTACTGACTGAATGAAAGGAGCTGGCATCTCACTCTCTTTGAATCTTCTTTATCATGCTAGGATTAGCAGGAAAAAGCTAAAAATTTCAGAATTGCACCTTGCAATGTGGAGATATTACTGTTTGTGCATTTACAATATTCATTGATTTTTGCCATTGAAAAACATGTTTTTCATATACCAGAAATGTTTGAAGCTACTGACTGAATGAAAGGAGCTGGCATCTCACTCTCTTTGAATCTTCTTTATCATGCTAGGATTAACAGGAAAAAGCTAAAAATTTCAGAATTGCACCGTGCAATGTGGAGATATTACTGTTTGTGCATTTACAATATTCATTGATTTTTGCCATTGAAAAACGTCCAGAAATGTTTGAAGCTACTGACTGAATGAAAGGAGCTGGCATCTCACTCTCTTTGAATCTTCTTTATCATGCTAGGATTAACAGGAAAAAGCTAAAAATTTCAGAATTGCACCTTGCAATGTGGAGATATTACTGTTTGTGCATTTACAATATTCATTGATTTTTGCCATTGAAAAACATGTTTTTCATATACCAGAAATGTTTGAAGCTACTGACTGAATGAAAGGAGCTGGCATCTCACTCTCTTTGAATCTTCTTTATCATGCTAGGATTAACAGGAAAAAGCTAAAAATTTCAGAATTGCACCTTGCAATGTGGAGATATTACTGTTTGTGCATTTACAATATTCATTGATTTTTGCCATTGAAAAACGTCCAGAAATGTTTGAAGCTACTGACTGAATGAAAGGAGCTGGCATCTCACTCTCTTTGAATCTTCTTTATCATGCTAGGATTAGCAGGAAAAAGCAAAAAATTTCAGAATTGCACCTTGCAATGTGGAGATATTACTGTTTGTGCATTTACAATATTCATTGATTTTTGCCATTGAAAAACATGTTTTTCATATACCAGAAATGTTTGAAGCTACTGACTGAATGAAAGGAGCTGGCATCTCACTCTCTTTGAATCTTCTTTATCATGCTAGGATTAGCAGGAAAAAGCAAAAAATTTCAGAATTGCACCTTGCAATGTGGAGATATTACTGTTTGTGCATTTACAATATTCATTGATTTTTGCCATTGAAAAACATGTTTTTCATATACCAGAAATGTTTGAAGCTACTGACTGAATGAAAGGAGCTGGCATCTCACTCTCTTTGAATCTTCTTTATCATGCTAGGATTAACAGGAAAAAGCTAAAAATTTCAGAATTGCACCGTGCAATGTGGAGATATTACTGTTTGTGCATTTACAATATTCATTGATTTTTGCCATTGAAAAACATGTTTTTCATATACCAGAAATGTTTGAAGCTACTGACTGAATGAAAGGAGCTGGCATCTCACTCTCTTTGAATCTTCTTTATCATGCTAGGATTAGCAGGAAAAAGCAAAAAATTTCAGAATTGCACCGTGCAATGTGGAGATATTACTGTTTGTGCATTTACAATATTCATTGATTTTTGCCATTGAAAAACATGTTTTTCATATACCAGAAATGTTTGAAGCTACTGACTGAATGAAAGGAGCTGGCATCTCACTCTCTTTGAATCTTCTTTATCATGCTAGGATTAGCAGGAAAAAGCAAAAAATTTCAGAATTGCACCGTGCAATGTGGAGATATTACTGTTTGTGCATTTACAATATTCATTGATTTTTGCCATTGAAAAACGTCCAGAAATGTTTGAAGCTACTGACTGAATGAAAGGAGCTGGCATCTCACTCTCTTTGAATCTTCTTTATCATGCTAGGATTAGCAGGAAAAAGCAAAAAATTTCAGAATTGCACCGTGCAATGTGGAGATATTACTGTTTGTGCATTTACAATATTCATTGATTTTTGCCATTGAAAAACATGTTTTTCATATACCAGAAATGTTTGAAGCTACTGACTGAATGAAAGGAGCTGGCATCTCTCTCTCTTTGAATTTCTTTATCATGCTAGGATTAGCAGGAAAAAGCTAAAAATTTCAGAATTGCACCTTGCAATGTGGAGATATTACTGTTTGTGCATTTACAATATTCATTGATTTTTGCCATTGAAAAACGTTTATACAGAAATGTTTGAAGCTACTGACTGAATGAAAGGAGCTGGCATCTCACTCTCTTTGAATCTTCTTTATCATGCTAGGATTAACAGGAAAAAGCTAAAAATTTCAGAATTGCACCTTGCAATGTGGAGATATTACTGTTTGTGCATTTACAATATTCATTGATTTTTGCCATTGAAAAACATGTTTTTCATATACCAGAAATGTTTGAAGCTACTGACTGAATGAAAGGAGCTGGCATCTCACTCTCTTTGAATCTTCTTTATCATGCTAGGATTAGCAGGAAAAAGCAAAAAATTTCAGAATTGCACCTTGCAATGTGGAGATATTACTGTTTGTGCATTTACAATATTCATTGATTTTTGCCATTGAAAAACATGTTTTTCATATACCAGAAATGTTTGAAGCTACTGACTGAATGAAAGGAGCTGGCATCTCACTCTCTTTGAATCTTCTTTATCATGCTAGGATTAGCAGGAAAAAGCTAAAAATTTCAGAATTGCACCTTGCAATGTGGAGATATTACTGTTTGTGCATTTACAATATTCATTGATTTTTGCCATTGAAAAACATGTTTTTCATATACCAGAAATGTTTGAAGCTACTGACTGAATGAAAGGAGCTGGCATCTCACTCTCTTTGAATCTTCTTTATCATGCTAGGATTAGCAGGAAAAAGCAAAAAATTTCAGAATTGCACCGTGCAATGTGGAGATATTACTGTTTGTGCATTTACAATATTCATTGATTTTTGCCATTGAAAAACATGTTTTTCATATACCAGAAATGTTTGAAGCTACTGACTGAATGAAAGGAGCTGGCATCTCACTCTCTTTGAATCTTCTTTATCATGCTAGGATTAGCAGGAAAAAGCAAAAAATTTCAGAATTGCACCTTGCAATGTGGAGATATTACTGTTTGTGCATTTACAATATTCATTGATTTTTGCCATTGAAAAACATGTTTTTCATATACCAGAAATGTTTGAAGCTACTGACTGAATGAAAGGAGCTGGCATCTCACTCTCTTTGAATCTTCTTTATCATGCTAGGATTAGCAGGAAAAAGCAAAAAATTTCAGAATTGCACCTTGCAATGTGGAGATATTACTGTTTGTGCATTTACAATATTCATTGATTTTTGCCATTGAAAAACATGTTTTTCATATACCAGAAATGTTTGAAGCTACTGACTGAATGAAAGGAGCTGGCATCTCACTCTCTTTGAATCTTCTTTATCATGCTAGGATTAACAGGAAAAAGCTAAAAATTTCAGAATTGCACCGTGCAATGTGGAGATATTACTGTTTGTGCATTTACAATATTCATTGATTTTTGCCATTGAAAAACATGTTTTTCATATACCAGAAATGTTTGAAGCTACTGACTGAATGAAAGGAGCTGGCATCTCACTCTCTTTGAATCTTCTTTATCATGCTAGGATTAGCAGGAAAAAGCAAAAAATTTCAGAATTGCACCGTGCAATGTGGAGATATTACTGTTTGTGCATTTACAATATTCATTGATTTTTGCCAATGAAAAACATGTTTTTCATATACCAGAAATGTTTGAAGCTACTGACTGAATGAAAGGAGCTGGCATCTCACTCTCTTTGAATCTTCTTTATCATGCTAGGATTAACAGGAAAAAGCTAAAAATTTCAGAATTGCACCGTGCAATGTGGAGATATTACTGTTTGTGCATTTACAATATTCATTGATTTTGCCATTGAAAAACATGTTTTTCATATACCAGAAATGTTTGAAGCTACTGACTGAATGAAAGGAGCTGGCATCTCACTCTCTTTGAATCTTCTTTATCATGCTAGGATTAGCAGGAAAAAGCTAAAAATTTCAGAATTGCACCGTGCAATGTGGAGATATTACTGTTTGTGCATTTACAATATTCATTGATTTTTGCCATTGAAAAACATGTTTTTCATATACCAGAAATGTTTGAAGCTACTGACTGAATGAAAGGAGCTGGCATCTCACTCTCTTTGAATCTTCTTTATCATGCTAGGATTAGCAGGAAAAAGCAAAAAATTTCAGAATTGCACCTTGCAATGTGGAGATATTACTGTTTGTGCATTTACAATATTCATTGATTTTTGCCATTGAAAAACATGTTTTTCATATACCAGAAATGTTTGAAGCTACTGACTGAATGAAAGGAGCTGGCATCTCACTCTCTTTGAATCTTCTTTATCATGCTAGGATTAGCAGGAAAAAGCTAAAAATTTCAGAATTGCACCTTGCAATGTGGAGATATTACTGTTTGTGCATTTACAATATTCATTGATTTTTGCCATTGAAAAACATGTTTTTCATATACCAGAAATGTTTGAAGCTACTGACTGAATGAAAGGAGCTGGCATCTCACTCTCTTTGAATCTTCTTTATCATGCTAGGATTAGCAGGAAAAAGCTAAAAATTTCAGAATTGCACCTTGCAATGTGGAGATATTACTGTTTGTGCATTTACAATATTCATTGATTTTTGCCATTGAAAAACATGTTTTTCATATACCAGAAATGTTTGAAGCTACTGACTGAATGAAAGGAGCTGGCATCTCACTCTCTTTGAATCTTCTTTATCATGCTAGGATTAACAGGAAAAAGCTAAAAATTTCAGAATTGCACCGTGCAATGTGGAGATATTACTGTTTGTGCATTTACAATATTCATTGATTTTTGCCATTGAAAAACGTCCAGAAATGTTTGAAGCTACTGACTGAATGAAAGGAGCTGGCATCTCACTCTCTTTGAATCTTCTTTATCATGCTAGGATTAGCAGGAAAAAGCTAAAAATTTCAGAATTGCACCTTGCAATGTGGAGATATTACTGTTTGTGCATTTACAATATTCATTGATTTTTGCCATTGAAAAACATGTTTTTCATATACCAGAAATGTTTGAAGCTACTGACTGAATGAAAGGAGCTGGCATCTCACTCTCTTTGAATCTTCTTTATCATGCTAGGATTAACAGGAAAAAGCTAAAAATTTCAGAATTGCACCGTGCAATGTGGAGATATTACTGTTTGTGCATTTACAATATTCATTGATTTTTGCCATTGAAAAACGTCCAGAAATGTTTGAAGCTACTGACTGAATGAAAGGAGCTGGCATCTCACTCTCTTTGAATCTTCTTTATCATGCTAGGATTAACAGGAAAAAGCTAAAAATTTCAGAATTGCACCTTGCAATGTGGAGATATTACTGTTTGTGCATTTACAATATTCATTGATTTTTGCCATTGAAAAACATGTTTTTCATATACCAGAAATGTTTGAAGCTACTGACTGAATGAAAGGAGCTGGCATCTCACTCTCTTTGAATCTTCTTTATCATGCTAGGATTAACAGGAAAAAGCTAAAAATTTCAGAATTGCACCTTGCAATGTGGAGATATTACTGTTTGTGCATTTACAATATTCATTGATTTTTGCCATTGAAAAACGTCCAGAAATGTTTGAAGCTACTGACTGAATGAAAGGAGCTGGCATCTCACTCTCTTTGAATCTTCTTTATCATGCTAGGATTAGCAGGAAAAAGCAAAAAATTTCAGAATTGCACCTTGCAATGTGGAGATATTACTGTTTGTGCATTTACAATATTCATTGATTTTTGCCATTGAAAAACATGTTTTTCATATACCAGAAATGTTTGAAGCTACTGACTGAATGAAAGGAGCTGGCATCTCACTCTCTTTGAATCTTCTTTATCATGCTAGGATTAGCAGGAAAAAGCAAAAAATTTCAGAATTGCACCTTGCAATGTGGAGATATTACTGTTTGTGCATTTACAATATTCATTGATTTTTGCCATTGAAAAACATGTTTTTCATATACCAGAAATGTTTGAAGCTACTGACTGAATGAAAGGAGCTGGCATCTCACTCTCTTTGAATCTTCTTTATCATGCTAGGATTAACAGGAAAAAGCTAAAAATTTCAGAATTGCACCGTGCAATGTGGAGATATTACTGTTTGTGCATTTACAATATTCATTGATTTTTGCCATTGAAAAACATGTTTTTCATATACCAGAAATGTTTGAAGCTACTGACTGAATGAAAGGAGCTGGCATCTCACTCTCTTTGAATCTTCTTTATCATGCTAGGATTAGCAGGAAAAAGCAAAAAATTTCAGAATTGCACCGTGCAATGTGGAGATATTACTGTTTGTGCATTTACAATATTCATTGATTTTTGCCATTGAAAAACATGTTTTTCATATACCAGAAATGTTTGAAGCTACTGACTGAATGAAAGGAGCTGGCATCTCACTCTCTTTGAATCTTCTTTATCATGCTAGGATTAGCAGGAAAAAGCAAAAAATTTCAGAATTGCACCGTGCAATGTGGAGATATTACTGTTTGTGCATTTACAATATTCATTGATTTTTGCCATTGAAAAACGTCCAGAAATGTTTGAAGCTACTGACTGAATGAAAGGAGCTGGCATCTCACTCTCTTTGAATCTTCTTTATCATGCTAGGATTAGCAGGAAAAAGCAAAAAATTTCAGAATTGCACCGTGCAATGTGGAGATATTACTGTTTGTGCATTTACAATATTCATTGATTTTTGCCATTGAAAAACATGTTTTTCATATACCAGAAATGTTTGAAGCTACTGACTGAATGAAAGGAGCTGGCATCTCTCTCTCTTTGAATCTTCTTTATCATGCTAGGATTAGCAGGAAAAAGCTAAAAATTTCAGAATTGCACCTTGCAATGTGGAGATATTACTGTTTGTGCATTTACAATATTCATTGATTTTTGCCATTGAAAAACGTCCAGAAATGTTTGAAGCTACTGACTGAATGAAAGGAGCTGGCATCTCACTCTCTTTGAATCTTCTTTATCATGCTATGATTAACAGGAAAAAGCTAAAAATTTCAGAATTGCACCTTGCAATGTGGAGATATTACTGTTTGTGCATTTACAATATTCATTGATTTTTGCCATTGAAAAACATGTTTTTCATATACCAGAAATGTTTGAAGCTACTGACTGAATGAAAGGAGCTGGCATCTCACTCTCTTTGAATCTTCTTTATCATGCTAGGATTAGCAGGAAAAAGCAAAAAATTTCAGAATTGCACCTTGCAATGTGGAGATATTACTGTTTGTGCATTTACAATATTCATTGATTTTTGCCATTGAAAAACATGTTTTTCATATACCAGAAATGTTTGAAGCTACTGACTGAATGAAAGGAGCTGGCATCTCACTCTCTTTGAATCTTCTTTATCATGCTAGGATTAGCAGGAAAAAGCTAAAAATTTCAGAATTGCACCTTGCAATGTGGAGATATTACTGTTTGTGCATTTACAATATTCATTGATTTTTGCCATTGAAAAACATGTTTTTCATATACCAGAAATGTTTGAAGCTACTGACTGAATGAAAGGAGCTGGCATCTCACTCTCTTTGAATCTTCTTTATCATGCTAGGATTAGCAGGAAAAAGCAAAAAATTTCAGAATTGCACCTTGCAATGTGGAGATATTACTGTTTGTGCATTTACAATATTCATTGATTTTTGCCATTGAAAAACATGTTTTTCATATACCAGAAATGTTTGAAGCTACTGACTGAATGAAAGGAGCTGGCATCTCACTCTCTTTGAATCTTCTTTATCATGCTAGGATTAGCAGGAAAAAGCAAAAAATTTCAGAATTGCACCTTGCAATGTGGAGATATTACTGTTTGTGCATTTACAATATTCATTGATTTTTGCCATTGAAAAACATGTTTTTCATATACCAGAAATGTTTGAAGCTACTGACTGAATGAAAGGAGCTGGCATCTCACTCTCTTTGAATCTTCTTTATCATGCTAGGATTAACAGGAAAAAGCTAAAAATTTCAGAATTGCACCGTGCAATGTGGAGATATTACTGTTTGTGCATTTACAATATTCATTGATTTTTGCCATTGAAAAACATGTTTTTCATATACCAGAAATGTTTGAAGCTACTGACTGAATGAAAGGAGCTGGCATCTCACTCTCTTTGAATCTTCTTTATCATGCTAGGATTAGCAGGAAAAAGCAAAAAATTTCAGAATTGCACCGTGCAATGTGGAGATATTACTGTTTGTGCATTTACAATATTCATTGATTTTTGCCATTGAAAAACATGTTTTTCATATACCAGAAATGTTTGAAGCTACTGACTGAATGAAAGGAGCTGGCATCTCACTCTCTTTGAATCTTCTTTATCATGCTAGGATTAGCAGGAAAAAGCTAAAAATTTCAGAATTGCACCTTGCAATGTGGAGATATTACTGTTTGTGCATTTACAATATTCATTGATTTTTGCCATTGAAAAACGTCCAGAAATGTTTGAAGCTACTGACTGAATGAAAGGAGCTGGCATCTCACTCTCTTTGAATCTTCTTTATCATGCTAGGATTAACAGGAAAAAGCTAAAAATTTCAGAATTGCACCTTGCAATGTGGAGATATTACTGTTTGTGCATTTACAATATTCATTGATTTTTGCCATTGAAAAACATGTTTTTCATATACCAGAAATGTTTGAAGCTACTGACTGAATGAAAGGAGCTGGCATCTCACTCTCTTTGAATCTTCTTTATCATGCTAGGATTAGCAGGAAAAAGCAAAAAATTTCAGAATTGCACCTTGCAATGTGGAGATATTACTGTTTGTGCATTTACAATATTCATTGATTTTTGCCATTGAAAAACATGTTTTTCATATACCAGAAATGTTTGAAGCTACTGACTGAATGAAAGGAGCTGGCATCTCACTCTCTTTGAATCTTCTTTATCATGCTAGGATTAGCAGGAAAAAGCAAAAAATTTCAGAATTGCACCGTGCAATGTGGAGATATTACTGTTTGTGCATTTACAATATTCATTGATTTTTGCCATTGAAAAACATGTTTTTCATATACCAGAAATGTTTGAAGCTACTGACTGAATGAAAGGAGCTGGCATCTCACTCTCTTTGAATCTTCTTTATCATGCTAGGATTAGCAGGAAAAAGCTAAAAATTTCAGAATTGCACCTTGCAATGTGGAGATATTACTGTTTTTGCATTTACAATATTCATTGATTTTTGCCATTGAAAAACATGTTTTTCATATACCAGAAATGTTTGAAGCTACTGACTGAATGAAAGGAGCTGGCATCTCACTCTCTTTGAATCTTCTTTATCATGCTAGGATTAACAGGAAAAAGCTAAAAATTTCAGAATTGCACCTTGCAATGTGGAGATATTACTGTTTGTGCATTTACAATATTCATTGATTTTTGCCATTGAAAAACATGTTTTTCATATACCAGAAATGTTTGAAGCTACTGACTGAATGAAAGGAGCTGGCATCTCACTCTCTTTGAATCTTCTTTATCATGCTAGGATTAGCAGGAAAAAGCAAAAAATTTCAGAATTGCACTGTGCAATGTGGAGATATTACTGTTTGTGCATTTACAATATTCATTGATTTTTGCCATTGAAAAACGTCCAGAAATGTTTGAAGCTACTGACTGAATGAAAGGAGCTGGCATCTCACTCTCTTTGAATCTTCTTTATCATGCTAGGATTAGCAGGAAAAAGCAAAAAATTTCAGAATTGCACCGTGCAATGTGGAGATATTACTGTTTGTGCATTTACAATATTCATTGATTTTTGCCATTGAAAAACATGTTTTTCATATACCAGAAATGTTTGAAGCTACTGACTGAATGAAAGGAGCTGGCATCTCACTCTCTTTGAATCTTCTTTATCATGCTAGGATTAGCAGGAAAAAGCAAAAAATTTCAGAATTGCACCGTGCAATGTGGAGATATTACTGTTTGTGCATTTACAATATTCATTGATTTTTGCCATTGAAAAACATGTTTTTCATATACCAGAAATGTTTGAAGCTACTGACTGAATGAAAGGAGCTGGCATCTCACTCTCTTTGAATCTTCTTTATCATGCTAGGATTAGCAGGAAAAAGCTAAAAATTTCAGAATTGCACCGTGCAATGTGGAGATATTACTGTTTGTGCATTTACAATATTCATTGATTTTTGCCATTGAAAAACGTCCAGAAATGTTTGAAGCTACTGACTGAATGAAAGGAGCTGGCATCTCACTCTCTTTGAATCTTCTTTATCATGCTAGGATTAACAGGAAAAAGCTAAAAATTTCAGAATTGCACCTTGCAATGTGGAGATATTACTGTTTGTGCATTTACAATATTCATTGATTTTTGCCATTGAAAAACATGTTTTTCATATACCAGAAATGTTTGAAGCTACTGACTGAATGAAAGGAGCTGGCATCTCACTCTCTTTGAATCTTCTTTATCATGCTAGGATTAGCAGGAAAAAGCAAAAAATTTCAGAATTGCACCTTGCAATGTGGAGATATTACTGTTTGTGCATTTACAATATTCATTGATTTTTGCCATTGAAAAACATGTTTTTCATATACCAGAAATGTTTGAAGCTACTGACTGAATGAAAGGAGCTGGCATCTCACTCTCTTTGAATCTTCTTTATCATGCTAGGATTAACAGGAAAAAGCAAAAAATTTCAGAATTGCACCGTGCAATGTGGAGATATTACTGTTTGTGCATTTACAATATTCATTGATTTTTGCCATTGAAAAACATGTTTTTCATATACCAGAAATGTTTGAAGCTACTGACTGAATGAAAGGAGCTGGCATCTCACTCTCTTTGAATCTTCTTTATCATGCTAGGATTAACAGGAAAAAGCTAAAAATTTCAGAATTGCACCTTGCAATGTGGAGATATTACTGTTTGTGCATTTACAATATTCA